>NW_027225276.1:0-153534 GCF_041296235.1 Equus asinus
TTTTTTTTTTGACCCCTCTTTTTTTTTCTTGATTAGTCCAGCCAAATTTTCGCCAATTTTGTTTACCTTTAAAAAAAAGCATTTCTCAGTTTAATTGATCTCTTTTATTGTTTTTAGTCTCAGTTTTATTTATTTCTACTACAAACTTAGGACTTAATTTATTCTTTTACTAGTTCTTTGGAAACTTCAAGGTTAGGTTGTTTATTTAAGGTTTTTTTTTATGCAGACATTAGCTCCTATAAAATTTCTCTTATTAACTATTTTCATTCCACCTCAAAAGTTTAGTATGTGGAAGTGTAGTTTGAGATTTTTAAATTTATTATATAAATTTATTATATTAAACAGAATAATTTCAACTACAGCTTGCATGGTAATAACTTTATATTTGTCAACTTTCTCTTTCACCAGTCCCCTCTTTTCTAGTGTTAAAAAATATACAAGATGTTTCCATTTCCAACATAAAAACAAATTAATTAAAAATGGTCTAAGTTTTTGGAATTGTTACATTCAATGACTTGAATGAATCTCCAGACAAGTATGCTCAGTGAAAAAAAGCCAATCCTGAAAAATTATATAGTGTATAAAACTCCTCTCATATAATATTTATGTAATATACATAAATTCATGTAATTCATGATGGAATTATAGAGTTGAGAATAAATTAATGATTTCCACGAATTAGGGGAGGGTGTGTTGGTGTGGCAGTAAATGGCAAACTGATGGACTCTCATGGTAATGAACCTGATCTGTATCTTGACCGCAGTGGAGGACACTCTAACCTACATTCATAATAAACTTACATAGAACTAAACGCACACACCCACACACATACTTTCGAGAAAAGTAAAACTAGGAAAATCTGAGAAATATTGAGAAATTTTATCAATGTCTCTGTGCTGGTTATAATTATTGTACTTTAGTTTTATAAGATGTCATCCTTGAGGAAAGATGGGTAAAAGTTACTTAGTATCTCTCTGCATTATATCTTACAATAGCATATGAATCTAAGATTACCTCTCAAAAGAAAAGAGTTTAAATTAAACAACAACAACAAATCAAGTATTTATACAAACAACATGGGTGAATCTCAAAAACATGTAGAATGACAGAACTCTTACTCAAAACTGGATGCCATAGAACTCCACTAGTATAAACGCCCAGAAAACAAACTAATCCAAGGTGGTAAAAAGTCAGAACAATGTGGAAACTTCTGGGGTTTGGGGCAAGGATTAACGGGAATGGGCGTAGGAGGAAGAAATTTTCTGCAGGATAAATTCAACACACTACGTGGGTGTATGCATTTGCCAGAATTCATTGAGTGGTACATTTAAATTTGTGTATCTGACTGTATTTAAGTAAAAATATAGCATATGTAGTTTCACATACCAATTTTTTTAATTGAAAATATAGAAATAAAATTTAAAAATAAGCAAACAACTCTAATTAGTTAATATTATATATCTATCCTCAGATGTTCAGGGGCTAAAGTGTACCAGTGTCTGAAATTCACTTTGAAACAAATAAAATAAATAAAATGGACTAAATGGAGAAAGGCATTCATAAATATATAGTTATGTGATAAATAAAAAACAGTTAAATGAAGATAGAAATATGAGCATTGACTGTATATAAGTCTTTCAACTTATTCATTTATAAAATAATTTTCATACTCCAATGTTGGGAGAAAAACAAAAATATCAAAGAATATATAAAAACAAAAGATGTAGCAGCGTGGGCGGGTCGCGCGGGCTGCGGAGAGGCGGGCCGGGCGCGGAGCAGGGGAGAGGCCCGCGGCGGCGGCGGCGGCGGCGGCGGTGGAGACTGGCCCTGGCGGCTCGGGCCCCGCATCGGAGCAGGCCTCGCGGCGCTCCCCCGGCCGGCGAGCTGGTCAGCGAGGCCCAGGCCGCCCGCGCGGCGCGGGGAGCGATTGTTACTTTAGCTGATGGGTGCTTATCGGACGGCCCACATGGAGAAGAGCTTCATCGCTGCAGAAAGTGCTGTTGGACAGCGCTGATCTGGACTCCTGTCTTAGCCTTGGTTGTGGATGTCATGTTCTTGAAATCATGAATCCTATTTATAGCCCTGGTTCCTCTGGGGTTCCCTATGCAAATGCCAAAGGAATTGGTTATCCAGCTGGTTTCCCCACGGGCTACACAGCAGCGGCTCCCGCCTACTCCCCCAACATGTACACTGGAACGAACCCCACCTTCCAAACAGGTTACACTCCTGGCACACCTTACAAAGTGTCCTGTTCCCCCACCAGTGGGGCAGTGCCACCATACTCCTCCTCCCCCAACCCCTACCAGACCGCCGTGTACCCCGTGCGAAGTGCCTACCCCCAGCAGAGCCCATACGCACAGCAAGGCACATACTGCACACAACCCCTGTACGCAGCACCTCCTCACGTCATCCACCACACCACGGTGGTGCAGCCCAATGGCATGCCGGCGACGGTGTACCCTGCACCTATCCCTCCACCTACAGGCAACGGGGTCACCATGGGCATGGTGGCTGGGACCACTATGGCGATGTCAGCAGGTACCCTGCTGACTGCCCACTCCCCAACTCCTGTCGCCCCTCACCCAGTCACGGTGCCCACATATCAGGCCCCCGGAACACCCACCTACAGCTACGTGCCCCCTCAGTGGTGATCACCCTGCGATGTTTGAGGATGGAGCTGTGCGGTCACATAATGGAGGTTCCACAGCTGGTGCTGCAGGCCTGGCGCCTCCAGCCCGGACTTTCTTCCTAATGCTCTGACACTTAGCTAGCACTCCTGCGGCCCGCCCGGCAGGTCCCAGCGCCATGAGTCTCCAGCTGACTCTGGGTTGTTCTTACAGCAAATCCTGTTTTGTGGGCTGCCTGGCAATTTTTTAGCTAACTATAATGATAAAAACGGAGTATTAATCTATTCAGAATCACATCTAGTTGAATGCATGTTTAAAAAACAAACACAAAAACAAAGCTTGCTCAATCTACCTGCAGTGACTGATGCAAACCCATCATATGCAAAATCCAAAGGAATGGGAAGTGTTTTATAGCTTGTATCCCTAATGCACTGTTGTAACGTATGCCAAGTCTTAAAGTTGTACGTGTTAAAGCGAATTTCTTCATAGAGCAAAAAAAAAAAACGAAAGATGTAAAGATTTTGAGTAACTCAGCTATACAAATACACAATTTATTAAGTGACTATTGATTACAACCCTTAAATAAGTTAAAATAAATTGAATATTTATAAGGAAAAAATAAGAAAGAATTCTGCACTTAGAAATTGAGAACAAGTCTTCTAAATTGCTATAGGTTTAGGAAGATGTAAAAAGAAATATATCAAGATGTATGAAAAAGAAGGAGATACTTTTCAAACTTGTAGGATATGACTGAAGACATATGGTAGAAGGGACATAAATTGCGGCCTGCATTTAATATTTAGTCACAGAAATACATTTACAGGAATGTTAGGCAATATATCTGGGGAATTAAGAGATATCTGAGAAAAACAAACTAAAAATAAAGTAAAACAAAAGTCTTCTGCCATATAAAAAATGATTAATTTACCATAAAGTAAAATTTAAAACAAACAGTAAACAGGTTCTGGAAGTTAAGGATGAAGATTTTATAAGAAACACAAAGGGAAAAAAAGTATAAGAAAAACTGGATGAAAATGCTACATACAAAAATTAATTGTTAAAGAATATATAACTAAAAAAAGTGCTAATTAACAGAACAGACATAACCAGTTACTGATTATTCTGCTGAATTGTCACACAGTGTAACCCTCTCAGACAACATCCAGGTAAACAAATTGCTTTAACATAATAAGCATCACCAAAATAAAGTAAATAAGTAAATGCACAGGAGGAGATATTTGAAGAAATAATGAAATTTTTTTCCCATTTGAAGCAAGATTATATTTCCCCCTCAAAATTGATATGCAATGCCAAACATAATATAGTAAAAAAAATCTACACATGGGCATATTTGTAAAGTTTAAGACCATGAAAGGTAAAGAGAAAATTCTAAACTTTCTCAAAAGAATGCCTTACAAAACAAAATAATTATGGTCTCATCTGGCTATTCCGTGGCAACACTGATATATTTTATGCTCAATTTTGCAATAAGGAAACTAAAAGCTTCAGTTATTTTCCCAAAAATACAGCAAATGGGAGAGCCTGTCAATGTTGTCCGAATTTATTCCTAAGTAGTTGGATCCCGAGTTTCCTATACTCATCACCATATACACTTGTGTGTGCTCCTCTATATACGTGACTTTTATTTGTCCTTCAACTAGTATCTACCCAGTTGAATGCAAGTACAATATGGCAAGCAATGTCCTCAGCACTTTGGATGCATCAGTGAAGAACAAAGACAAAAATGCTTATGGGTGCATTATATTTTAGGTTGAGTGCATGTGTGTGTGGGAAAGGCAGATACTAAACGTAAACATAATAAATAGGTAAATTCTATTGTATGCTAGAAGATCATCAGTGCTACAGTGAAAGGAAAAGTGGGACAAAAGTGAGGCCCATCAAGAGTGACGGGGGTGATAGTGGGGAGCTCATGCTAGGCCCCACTGAGTAGCTACCTTTGGAGCACAGACTGGAAAGAAATGAGGGAATTCACCCCATAGATTCTTGGAGAAAGAGCAGTCTAGTAAGAGGAACCTCCAAGTGCACCAGCCCTCAGGCATGACTGTGGACAGTGTGTTCTAGAATCACATGGATGCCTGTTTGGTTGGAAGGAAGAGGAGAAGGTGAGAGCAGTGAGAGATGAGGTCAGAGGGTAAGTAGGACCTACACTGGTAGGGTCCTGGAGGCCTTCATGGGGACCATGGCTTTGGCTCCAAGGTTGCTGGGAAGCTGTTGCAGGGCTTTGAGCTGGGGAGTGCCATGATCTGACTCTCACATAGGACTCGGGCTACTCTGTTGAGGGTAGGTTGCTGAGGGACATGGACTGAAGAAGGGAGATTAGGCAAACATTTCAGAAATTCGAGTGAAAGTTATGAGCAGCTCAGAGCAGAGTGGTAGCTGTGGAGGTCCTGAGAAGTCACCAGATTCTGGGTGTGTTTGGAGGTAGAACCAACAGAAAAGCTGGTGGACGGGACACAGAGTGTGTGCAGTGAGAACCCTCATGGGTGACCTCAAAGCTTTGGGCTTGAGGCGCTGAAAAAAGTCACTGCCATTCAAAGTACTGAGGAAGGAGGTGCTGGGGCAGTATGGGATGGGGGATCAGGATACAGGTTTGGACTTATGATGTCGGAGATGTTTAAGAGCCATTCAAAGGGAAAGGTCACCTAGACAGGTGGATGAGTGACTGAATCAGCAAGCAAATATATATGAAATCTTTAGGAACCATCAAAACAAAGGCAAACAACCCACTAGAAAAAAAGTGTGCAAAAGGAATGAACAATAGTGTAACAGAAATTGTGGATGACCAATAAACATATCAAATACCACTGAGTATAATTAATAATTATGGAAATGAAAATGAAAGCATTAGGTAGTATTCCACACCTGCTATTTTTTTGTCAAATACTCAAGTGAGCGAACGGACCAGGTTTGGACAATGATGTGAAGCACAGTGAACTCGGATGCATTGGGGGTAGAAGTATAAATCTGTGCAATCACTGAAAAATAAACAGGAATTACCTGGTAAAGGTTCTACAATCATTTATTTTTGTCTTAAGTGTTCACTGTAAAACAATTTCTACTTTCACAAGGAGACTTGTCCAGATACACTCATTGAACTCTTATTTGTAATTGCAGAAAATTAGAGGAAAAAGACCTGAGTAGATTGTGTTTAAACAACATAAAACTATACAGAAGTTATTATCCTTTTAAGTGATTTATAAACATCAGCACATCAGCATATCCCAGGACAAAAGGCAAGAAAAGAAAAGACAAAAGAACACTTCCAGTGTGATTCTTTGAATATAAAGCTCAAAAGAGACACACACATATTTGAAGATACAAACACTTACGATAAGGTTATAAAGAAACCAAAGGATTGACTGAAACAAATTTAAAAATGTAGCTCTCTGGGAAATGTAGGAAGAGGCCACCAGGGGTTTGAATGGATTGCTGATGTATATTTCCTATATATGTGATGATCACAGGTTATTACATTTTATTTTAAATGTGTAAATATTAATAAGATGTATTCTCTTGTGTGTACAATATATTTTATAATAAGAATTAAAATAATTTTAATTTTAAAAGTTTCAAAAATCAGCACAAAACCACTAAGGAGACTTCACCTTGTGGTTCTACTTCACCATATTAATGAGTACACTATTGTCATCCCACTCTCGATATACTTGCAAACACAGACCTGCTTCTGTTAAGCAAATGATCCACTCACTGCGTTCCAGAAATAACCTAAATATGGCAAGCACTCAATAACATTTGCACCAAAGTAGACCGGAAATCAGCAGTTGATTTGAACATTCACAGCAATGGGAAGTCCAATGGCTAACAAATACGGGAGGAGATGATCACTTCCATACCTAATCCATAGACAGCAATAAAATATTACTTTATTCTCACCAGAATGATGATAAACTTAGCATCATGGTTGTGGGATCCCAAACAAGCAAAAAGATGATGGAGGACATATTACTGTAGATGCGACAAAAAAAGTGCATAAATTTGGACCAACTTGTGGAAGAATCTTAAACAATTTCTGCTCCAGACACACCCCAAAGACTAATAGTATGCATATCAAATACATGTGTATTTACACGTTTGGAGAAAAGTTTTCTGTGACAAGAAACTCTAGTTAAATAAATCTGCAGATCTGAAACAGGTGAAATGTTGCAGAATGGGTGGATCTGAACTACAGGCTCTGTCACTGGGGCAGAGGGCAGCAGCTTCCCAGAGATAGAGATGAACTGGAGCAAGACCCTTTATGTGATGTCGGAGGACGTGGTGGGCTTTTGCCTTTTGCAAAGGGCTAATACATATTAATCAAACTGATATCTGTGGTTAAGCTTTTAATGGGAAGTTTTGAGGTCAGGAATTTGAGGAGAAAGGCTCAGTATTACTGCAAAGGAAATAAGACAAACTGTCTTCTGGCTGTGGACCTGCTATGTCCACAATATCTGAATGGGGAACACAACTCAAGTCATGAATCATGGGAACCAGTTTTGAGTTTGAACCCCAGATATCTGCTGAGAGGAAGTTATAAGCTGCTAGACAGAAAGGGTAAGCACAGATGGTGGGAGACAGAATATAATGTGTAAGTGAGTTTGTCTGTGTATTTGCGTGACACAGAGAGAGAGATCCAAATAGTTGAGTCTAATGTTAAAAAAAAAAATAACCCCAAACTACCATAGAAATAGGAACTTGTTACAGGTGGAATTTATATTGTGGATAAGAAAAGTCTTGCAACATACACATGCACACTTGAAATTTAATGAAATAGAAGTATAACTTCCATTTTAAAAGAACAGGAAATTTTGAAACAAATCAGGAAGGATGAAAGGAGAAAAATGAATGCAAAATAAACAAAACCAGAAACTTGGAAACGTAAAATATATGCACTGAAATAAAAAATAAAATAAATGGGACGCATTCTAGAATCAACATAGCCCAATAAAAATTTAGTTTACTAGAAGACAATAATGAGATATCTGCCCAGTATGTGACAAAGAAAAGAAGGTAAGAAATATAAAAAGCTGTTATAATATGGAGAAAATGAAGAGCGCATGGAGGTAAGGGGTAATAAAAATTAGCTATGAATTTTGCACCCTTTAATAAGATACACAAAGACTAAGCGCCATACAGTATGTTAGAAAATTGTGACTTTCCAAATCATAATTAATTATTTGGAGTATTATTAACATCTGTTTTATAATGTTATAATAATGATAATTATGTTATTATTATCTTAAACATTTATTGGATCCAAATACTTTCTTTCAAATTAGCACAAGAAAAAATGGGGGTGCAGAGATTGTGGGAGGCCTCAAACATGTTTCAATCCAAACGCTGTCTTTAAGTAGCTGGGAAGGTAGAAGCCTACGTAGAAGACGATGAATATAATCTTGCGCTGGTGCATTACCAGAGTAGTAGGAAGGAGAGACAGCTAATGGCACTTTTCTTATCCTAGAAGTTCTCCAAGATAATCAATAATTTTCCTTCCATGAGTGCTGAAATTGAAGTACCTACTGAAATAAGTCAATTCATCCTATCCTATGATTTTTGTATTTTTTACTGACTTGAGTGAATGTTTTACCAAATTGATACCATTTGCTGGGTTTTGTTTTTGAATAGTCTAGCCTCCATTCTTGGGCTTTATGAGTAAGTGAAATGTGTGTAAACTTTAAACAATCAAATACCTTCTTATGAAGTAAATTAGTTGAATAATATGTATTTCTACATCCAATAATATGCCCAAGTATATTTTTATTTCAGTGATAGTTTTGGCATAAATGCTGACATGGTCAAAATATTAAAATAAAGCTGTTATGAATCTGGAGTGATGACTTCAAGATACTGAAATAAGTGGTAATGTTGGAGAAAACAGTGCATCCTTGGAATGATGAACTTATTCCAACCGCCAACCATCAACCCCTTAGGATAGATTCTCAGGCTAACAGAGTCCTCAAGACCCACACTCAGAATGGGCCAAAAAGGCTGAGAAACTTCAGAATCCCAGTGGGAGAGGCAGTGAAGGCTACTGGGCTGTTCCAATTTCTGAGGAATTAAGCTTGGGGGTTTCTGGGTGTAGGATTTTGTTTGCACTTTAAGATCTCTTAAAAATGTCAACCAGATGGTTTTCAGCTTTATTATGTAGGTTTTTTTCCCAAGCAGAGCTATGATTAAACTAGATACTTCAATGGGCATCACAGTTTCTCATGTATTATAGAACCCTCTGCACTGGCACAAAATTTCTCAAACTTTACTCAAAGTTGTTCAAAGTTTCTCATCTGTGTCCCCCATTAGGCAGAGCAGGCACACGTCAGGCCACTGGCTGGACAGCATTTTCTAAGCGGACATCTCTCATCGTGGTCGAGGGCTGACTTCATCTCTCCCACAGACCCTCTGCGGACAGTGGGGGAGGCGGCCGTGGCTGCAAGTCTTCAGCTGCTGCCCAACCTTCTTTGGTGACAGCCCAGGTCTGGCTGGCAGTCTCTCACATTTATTAGCTATTTTGCCCCTAACCTAAAGAGAAATAAAATATTTATGTGTAATTAGGGAGCATTTAAAACACAGTTTCAGGCAGCATAATGCCTTTCAGCATCATGACAAAATTCCTATGACAAAGTTATTTCACCTGAACTGTAACATCCAGTTAGAAGTAATACGTGAGTTCAGCAAGGCTGCTGGATAAAATATTAATATACAAAATCAACTGCATTTTTACACACTGCCATTGCTCAATCTAAAAAAGAAATTAAAAATACAATCCCATTTACAATAACATCAAAAATACTTTGGAATTAATTTAACAAAAGCAGGGCAAAACTTATACTCTGAAAACTGTAAAACATCTTGGAAAGAGATTAAAGAAGACCTGAGTAATGGAAAGCCATCTCATGATCATGAGTCAAAATAGTTAATACTATTAAAATGACAATATTCCACATATTGATCTACAGATTCTACGCAGTTCTTCTCAAAATCTCATCCAGCTTCTCTGCAGAAATTAACAAGCTGAAGAACTTTAAAACAGAGCACTTAGAACATGATCTTAGGGGCTGGCCCCATGGCCAAGTGGTTAAGTTCGCGCCCTCCACTCTGATGGCACAGGGGTTTTGCTGGTTTGGATCCTGGGTGCAGACATGGCACCGCTCATCAGGCCATGCTGAGGCAGTGCCCCATATAGCACAACCAGAGGCACTCAAAACTAGGATATACAACTATGCACTCATAGGATTTGGGGAGAAGGAGAAAAAAAAAAAGATGATTGGCAACAGTTGTTATCTCAGTTGCCAATCTTTAAAAAAAAGGATGTAATCTTAAAAAGTAGTCAATTATTATATATAATAAATCATAAATTAGCAAGTTAGTGTCTTTTTCCTCCTGCATCCCAACAAAGACAGGTAAAGGTGAGTCATTTAGGTGACTTTTTCCTACTCAATTTCTGCCTCTGTACTTTTTGTAATTTACTGTCTTCTTGCAGAAATTCTGAAATGCCTTCTAGTAATCTAAGTAATCTTATCCAGAATTGGCTCAGATATCAAGTTACTTGCTAATGAATGCACTGATAATATCAGTGTAATGATAACATCATTGTAAAGCAAGGATGCATAGTCCTGTTGGGATGGCCGCCAACACTTGCGTGGTTCCCATTGGAATAGTTTCCCCACGCACCACATCAAAGAGCACAGCTAGACACTGTTTACTCACAATATCCAATAATAAATACCTTGAGTATAACCTCTCTAGTTGTTGTTTTGACTGCATAGATAATGATAATAGTACTTTTCTAGGCAATCATCATACAACAATTATAGCAATGATTAAAATATCATATTCCATTTTTCTTAAAGCTGTACCAGTAGATATCTACATTATCCAATCTGCGATCCTTGTCCAAAAGAGTTGAGTTCATTCTATTCATTCAGTATATATTGCCAGACATAAGGACCTTGTTAAGAATTGAGTATGGAAATAGTGTTTTGTCAATTTTTCTTCTGGGTTGACAGAGTTAATAATCCCAAGGCCACTTTCCCAGGCTGTGGCACCCCTTTCACTTAGCTAAATTGGTTTTGAGCAGCTCAGCATTTTAATTTCCAATCACACTGACTGTTGCTGATAGGAAGGTTGCAAGTCAACCACTTTATTTAGATGAAATGGAGTATATCTGAAGACCACTCATGATGGTAAGTGTGAAGAAAAAGATAATTCACAAGTCTTGTCTTTTAATTATACTGCTCTTCTTTGGTCATTATTTATTGACCAGGCTATTAAATAAACCTAAAAATGGTTGTTGCAGGTGTATTACAACAGAGAAAAAATTAATTCAAGATATAAGATTAAAAACAATCAGAGTCTTCATGGAATTTATGGTTATGGGTTGTAAGTAGGTGGTGGAGGAATTCCCAAGAAGGTAATATTACAGAGATTTATATTTAGATTATTTTAGGAAAAGTAAATGCAAAACTATCACCAACTTATTTGGTCTAACCATTGTTGAGTCTTAGCTCAGATAATGCCAGAATTTGTGTTTCAAGAAATGAATTTGCAATAATGTGGCATAAAATGCAGTTGGACAAAGCATGTAAAAGCACACCATGGGGCTCACTAATAAAATTCTCAAATTATGGCTGAAGGTGAGAGTGAACACTGAGTTAGGGTGTCACTATGAGCGCTTGCATTACGGTTCTCAGGGCTGTTGTTAAAATACAGAGAGTTGGGCTACAGACAGAAAAGAGAAATATAAAAATTTAAATTTTAGTTACATAGAAATATTTAAGCAAAAAAAGGAATTTCTGATAAAAATAAACAAACATATTCCAGCTTCATGGTAGGATGTAGAAAGTTGATGGACAGGGCATAGCTCTCACTCTTACAACACCACCAACAAGAACACCACCACCTGACAACCTGCAAATCCACATGTCCTTGAACACACCAGTGAGCTAATGACAGGACAGCCAACTGAGCCCAAGTCTGAGAAGAACAGGTGTCTCTGAAAAATGGCATGCGAGCACTAACTTACCTGGGGCAGGTGTTGCCTGACACCAGTGGGAGGAATTGGGCTAACGCTTTTAATGACTTAGGAAGGCTGCGTGTGGGCTGGTGAGGGACTGCAGAAAGCCAGGGCCACAGACACAGGCGATCCCCATCCGCTGAAAGACTGCACTTCATGGACCTAAGAGGTGCTCAGGGAGAGACAGACAAGTGCTGAGGAGTCCTCTGGGTGCAGGAGAGTCAGCTACTTCAAGGCCTGACAACCCCACAGAATCCTTCTCTGCTTTTCTGCTAGGAATGAGATTGTGAACTGAGGGAGCCAGAATAAATGCACTGCCACCCCTGGAGCAGTGGAGAAGAGAGGAGACGCTCTCTTCCCCTGGTTAGGGGCAGGAAGGCACGCAGGCCCAGCTTGTTAGAGGCCTCTTGAAGCTGACCCCTGGAAGGCCACCTCTGGGACCCAGAGACAAGGTGATGACTGCCTGAGGCTGGGCTTAGACAAAACCAAAAGACTCCCTGACACACACACAGCCAAACTAACATGCAATGGGGTCCACTCCTGGGAGGGGATGGGGCGTGCTGAGGGGCTCTCCAAGGCACAGTGCAAAGGGAAGACTGAAGCTGAGGATGGAGTAGACATTGAGGAGATCCCTCTGAGAAACCAGTCAGACCATAAACACAGATGTCCCTACGGAAGCCTTGGCAGACTGAGTGTAACCAGAGCAGCCATAACAAAGAACCAAGCTGGACTCCTGGGGAGACTCACTCAGTGCCACACTGAGAAGTAGGGCAGAAGGAGAGCGCGCATTTCCAGGCCTAAACCTATCTACCTCAATTCCTACCACCCTACACAATATGTCTGGGTTTGACAAAAAGTTAGAAAGCATACAAAAAACAAGAAAAACACACTTTTAGGAGACAAAGCAATCAACAAAAGCAGATTCAGCAGGATTTTTTGTAGAAATCGAGTAGCCCATTTTACTGTTTTCATGGAAATGCAGAGAAACCAGAACTGCCAAAAAAATTTTGAAAAGAACAAATCAGACTCGTGATCTGATTTCCAGATTCACTGTGAAGCTACCGTATGAAGACTGTGGTATCGGAGAAAGGATAGACACATAGATCGATGGAACAGAATAGAGTTCAGAGATAAGACTGCACAGGTATAGAGCAGGAGGTTCGGCCAGGTTCTAAAGCAATTCAAAGAGGGAGAGAGAGTTTATTCAGTAAGTAGTGTTGAAGTATTTTGATATGCATGTGTGAAAAATGAACCTCTACCCATATCTTCTACATTAGACAAAAACGAACTTAAAATAGATTTTAGTCCTAAATGTAAAATCTAAAACTGTAAACCTTCTAGAATAGCAGGCAGCAAACCTTGGTCCTGTGGCCTAGTCTGGCCCCAGCTCGTTTCTGTATGCCCCAAGAGCTAAGAATGATTGAACATTTTTTAAAGCATTGTAATAAAAAAAAGACAGAGAGAGACCAACATGCAATGGAGATCGTGTATGGCCTGCAAAGCCAAAGATATTTCCTATCTGGCCCATTTCAGAAAAAGTTTGCCAATCTCCATTGTAGAAGAAAATATTTATGACCTTGGGGTTGGCAAAAATTCCTCAGATATTACACCAAAATGTGATTAAATGATAATCTTAATAGAATAAAAAACAAGCCATACATAGGGATAAAGTATTTTCAAATCATACATCCATAAAAGGAGTTGTATCTAGAATATATAAAAAACTCCCAGAGATACAGGAGGAGGGGAACCCAAAGCAGGTGAATGCTGAGGGATGTGCTTCATTGGGGCACCAGGACACAGAACTTCACACCCGGTCAACACGGTCTGTGTGTGAGAAGCAGCAGGGGCATCAAGGGCCCAGGGGAAACCTGTGTTGCCTTGCATCTGGGCTCAGGGACCACGGGCAGCTGTGCACTGTCCATAGTCCTGAGTCAGGTCACCACAGACTGGGAAACCCAGTCCTTGACTAACTGGCTGACAGGGATCCACATTGGGACTCCCAGCGGGTAGGCACTGGGAGGGCTTCCTGGCTTCCCCAGCAGCAGCCTGGAGAGGCTGGGCGATGCTCCTATTGGGTAAATTTTGATGAGCGGGAGGCAGTTGTTAAGTTTCTCCACCTGGAGAGACTCTCCTGCAAGGTGGCTGACTATCAGGTCTCTCTGCAAACACAGAGCAGTCAGCCGCACTCACGACCAGCTGGGCGGGTGGGTGCTGCTGTCTGTCGTTCTTGCGCTCCGTTCTCCTGTGTCTGATTTCTCCCTCTCCCTCCTTCCTGATTCCCTGGGACTGCACCCCCATAAACTGTGATCACATAAACTTGCCCTAAGTTGTGTTTTCTAGGGAACCCTCACTAACACAGCTTACAAAGATAATTACTTAGATGTTTATGCATGTTTTTATATATTTAAAAAGACAGAACCAACCAAAAATGCTTAAATATTATGGGTGGGATTGTGACAAGATAGTAGGAAGATTTTAAGTCGTTAAATGGATCAAAGCTACAGATGAGAGAGTGGGGATATACCTCCCGTAGATGCTTTGAAGGAGTTGTCCAGGGGGAATTAATGACAGAGTGATGAAGTCGGAGTTTCAGTGTGGATGTCAAGATCAGTTTTCCTGTACGAGACGGGAGTACTCTTTGGGCAAACCAGTGACTCTATAAAAATTGACCATGTTCTCACAGGGTTGGAAAATATACTAGGGAGTGAACACACACACTGCTACAATGGGTCACTTCTCCTTTTTTGGAAATATCCAAAAAACTAACACAATCATTGGAGACTGTAAACCATAAGGTGCAGAAAGTGTCTCAGAATCCGATGGCCTCTGTGGCCCCTAATTTCTCTCCTTCTGGGGCTGCCTACAAAACAAGAGACTCTGATGCTCACAACCAAGGCAGAAGCAAAGCTGATTCAGGAAATAAGTCTTGAAATAAAAGGCAAGGGAACACAGATGACAATGATACATAGCAGAAGAGAGGAGAATGGCCTGAAACTCAATTGAGAAGAAAAAAAAAAAAAACAAATGGGGACGGTGAGAGAGAGGCTAGACAGCTGCAAAGCCTGAAATAGGAGCAAACTCCTAACTGTCCAATCAAGTGGCTGAATTCCACAACTGTCCTCTAAACGAGGACTCATTGTCCCAGAAGTCCTACTTCTGAATCCTCTATGAATCTCGAGATTTGAACCTGTATGTCTCCAGGGCCCAGAGGCCGTGGGTTCCAGGATGTGGTATTTGTCTGGAGACCAGAGTCACCACCTTCAGATCCTGCTCATTCTCAGGATGGAATGTCTTTGCTATCTTCTTACCATCAGACCCTTGAAAACATGGAAAATGCTTAAAGACTCAGCACTATCATGGAGAAAGCTCCATGTAGACTAGGTTTCCTGGGGAATAATTATGATAAGGGAGTCCAGTTACTTTCCACAACTATTCTAAACAGGAAATGCATTGATGAATAATTCCAGAGTAATTTTATACCTTTGTGAAACAAGTGATCAAGATGAGGTAATAGGTCCCAGTGAGCTGGCAGTGATGGGATTGGGGACCTTGGCTTGTTGGGTATCTTTGTGCTTGACTTTCCTAGGGGAGAGCCACCTTGGAACCTTCCTGCTTCCCACCTTCCCAGCTTTCCTCCTCCATCCTCCCCAGCCAGCCCATCTCACTCCACAAGAGGCTCCCTTGGGACCATCCCATGAATTAGACCCTCCTGTCACTGCAAAGACACTGCCTAGACAAGATCTTTGACTAAGAAACAGAAACGAGAGACTTTTTGCCTTGATGCCAATTTCCCAGATTCTAGTGTCTGGCTTTAGAATAACAAATGTTCTGAGAGTAATCTTGCTTCTGATTGATCTCGGGTTCCTGACAGCATCTGGCCTCTGTCCTGCTGCTGCTGTTCAGTGGACGTTTAAGAAAGGAACTAACAGTAGGCTAAGAAAACAGACGTCTCACAGTCAGGTCACCTTAGAGTAGTCGTTCTTAACCTGTTGGAGTGAAAGGCTATATAAAAATCAGATTAAAATGACATTCCTTATTCTATGAAAAAAATGAGCTTTGTTCCTGGAGACACTCACAATTTTGCATACAATTTCATAGGTTTTTAGACCCTGCCCCATGCTGATCCACCCTTTAGACACAGACGGGGCGGTTTAAATCACAGACATCAGTTGTCTCCAGTCTGGAGGCTGGAATCTGATATCAAGGCGTAGGCAGAACTAGTTCCTCCTGAGGCCTCTCTCCCATATCTATAGATGCCGTCTTCTCCCTGTGTCCTCACATGGTCATCCCTCTGTGTGTGTCTGTGTCCTGATCTCTTCTTATAAGGACACCAGTCCCATTGGATTATGGTCCACCCTAGTGACCTCATTTTCCCTTGGTCACCTCTTTAAAGGCTCCGAATACAGTCACATTCTGAATTCCTGGGGTTAGGGTTTCAATATAGGATTTTAGGGGGACACAACTCAGCCACGACAGTGTGAAACACTCATGAATCCTGTCTTAGCCACTGCCAGATTCACACAGAACCTGTGAAAATGTGCAGAACCTGGACTTTTTATCTTTCCTGAGGAAGATTCACCCTGAGGCAACATCTGTGCCAGTCTTACTCTTTTTTGTATGTGGGATGCCACCACAGCATGGCTGACGAGTGGTGTAGGTCTGTGCCTGGGATCTGAAACTGTGAACTATGGTCAGCAAAGCAGATGGTGCTAAACTTAACCACTAGGCAACAGGGCCAGCCCCCAGAAGCTGGACTTTCATTTTTTTTTTTTTTTGAGGAAGATTATCCCTGAGCTAACTGCTACCAATCCTCCTCTTTTTGTTGAGGAAGACTGGCCCTGAGCTAACATCTGTGCCCATCTTCCTCTACTTTATATGTGGGACGCCTACCACAGCATGACGTGCCAAGCGGTGCCATGTCCGCACCCAGGATCCCAACCAGTGAACCCCAGGTCGCCGAAGCAGAACATGTGCACTTAACTGCTGCAAACCAGGCCAGCCCCAGAAGCTTTACTTTTGATTCTCACTTTCCCATTTCACCTTGGGGCTTGAGGACTGATCCTAGAGGAGAGAAGTTCCCACTGGGATCTCTCAGCCACTCTGCGCTCCTCCAGCACGGTTGTCTGCCCAGACCTTAGGGACGGTCATGCAGCCGCTAACATTCCCCATGCACCACCCAAATTCTAAGCAAGGCCTCAAAGCCCCTCAAGACCCTCTCCCAGCCGATCTTTGAAGGCCTCTACCTCAGCCTCCCACTCTCCGAGACACCTGCCTCTGTGGCCTCTGTGCTCCTGACCTCTCTGCCCCTTCCTCAGTTCACCTGTCACCACAGTCTGCTCTGGGAACCCTCCCCCAGAGCCCATTACTTCTCCTCTACACCCAGCTCCCACAGGTGCCTGTAGATGCTTCCAGGCAGGATCATGCCTTTACCCCCATTGCTGCCCTCTTTCCTTCTTGGAAACCTGGGATGAGGCCTTGGACTGGCCGTGTGTTAAGCCCTGTTGTGCTTTTCAAACTGTTGTAGTTTAGCAAAGAAAAAAGATGTCACTAAAAGAAAGAATCAATTCATCAGACTCATTCTATTCCCTGGAATCAAGCAAAAGCCTATTCAATCCAAGAATGTTTCTCATTAATAAGTGGAAAACTTGCAGAATCCCCTTGTTCTTCCTAATGGACCTTGGTTGTTATGAGCTCCTCCTACATTTCCCAAAGGTAAAGGCAGTGTGTGTGTGGTGGGAGTGCAGGGTCCAAAAGAATAAATAAGTATTTTCTGCAAAGACTGGTGAAGGAGACTGCAGAGGGAGGCCTGTGGGCTTGGTTATTGATGCCACAGCTCCTGGTTGCAAACTTGAATGAAGCTCTTGTATTCTGTAGGCAACAAGAAAAAATATCCCGAGGTGGACAGAATCCTCAGATAAGTTTCTAGTTCCTGAACCCATCAGTGACATAGAAAACACTGGCTGTCATGTTAGACTGTGCATTGAGTTTAAGCAGCCCTGAGTCCATCTCTTCAATCTCCCCCCAAGCAGAGAGCTGGGTGGGCAGGGGCAGTGAGGAGGGAGGGGTGTGGAGAAAGAGGTGGTCGCTGTGTGCCCAGAACAGTTCTGCTGGGGATGGGGGTCAGGTGGCTGCGGGGTACGGTCTACATCCCCGTGACCTTACTGACATTGTCTGGTCCTGCCCAGTGCACCGAGGGCCCGGGAGTGTCCTGGAGTAACTGACTCTCATGCAGCAGAGCAGACACTGGCTGGCTGTGTGGAGGAGCTTCCAGGTCCTGGGAGCTGGGCTGCAGATGGGACTGGCATCTGTGTCACAGCAGGGCTCTGAGCTCCCCAGGGGCCCCAACTCCCACCTGGGTGTGGGTTAATTGTGCCGCCAGCTCACCCATGTCTGTGAGCGGGAGACTGGGGCATCGTCGGCAGATTTCACCAGATGGTGGTGGCCAAGGACACAGGTCTCATCCTGGAAGAGTGGTTGCACACCTGGGTGAGTTCACAGGATGTCTCCACAGGAAACTATGGGAGGAACGACAGATTGTCCTCTGTGGAAATTTAGGTCCTGGTGGCTTATTTGTTCCTGTTGGTGGGGAGGCCTCACTTTAGCCCAGCTCAGGGTCCATTTGCAGCAGAACAAAGTGGGCGACAGAGTCATGGATTTCCAGTGTCAATGAGGACACAAGCAAGGGGCACACCCTGGGGGGTGTGAAGTGGGCCGGCCACCATATGGAGGAGGATCTGGGAGGTGTGGATGGAGGCACCCCACGAGGCCTCAGCAGGAGAGTCCATGGCCAGTCTGGAGATTTCGGCAAAGAGGAGCCTGACGTTCTCTGCACTGTGGAACGGGGAACGTCTGCTTCCCCACACTTCCCACCCAGACAGCTGCTGCAAGGATCAGGTGGACCAAAGCCAGATGCTCTGAAGCAGCAGCACCACATCCTATGCTGGAAGTGTCTGACCAGGAGGCTTCTCTCCTTCCTACTCTCCTCCATGAAAGAATAAGGGGGAGAGTTGAATTCAATCTAATTCTTGGAAACTGAGTAAAGAGAGAAACAAGGAAGGGAGTATAACCCCAGAGAATGCTGTTCCAGGCCTGTGGGGATGAGCCACCCGCTTCTGTCTCCCCAGAGCTCCTGGCCGCAGAGCCCCAGCCTCCTCGATGCCGAGAGGACAGACTTGGAACCTAAAATTCGCACTCACATGCCCCATCTTCTGCCCACTGAGAGGTACTTGGGACTAGTCCACATGACCAGCAGCATCCATTTCCCTGACCGAGGGCACCTTGCTGTGCTGGCCAGGGGTTCACAACAACCAGGAGCAGGAACTGGAGGATAAAAGCCAGACTTCCGGTCCCTGCAGAGTGACTGGGACGTATTCACATGTCTCTCAGAGGGTCCCTTTGGGTGTCCATCCTTTATCGCCCACAAGGTAACTAGTTTGCTACCCGTCCCGTATTCCCACACCACTCCCGTCCCAGTGTCACTTCCCACACTGGGGTGTTTCCTGGGGTCACCTCCTGTACCCAAGGCCTGTCTCAGGGCCAGCTTTAGGGAGAACGCAACAGACAGAAGTCTCCTTTAACCTTTTCTGTTGCCAGTGACAGTTTGCTGTGTCCTTGCTGCCATCCGCATAACACATACATTTTGGGGCAGACATTCTTAGACTAGGGTTCTAACAGTCATTTAGGATTCTCTATTATAATTACCTGAAGCCATTCATCCTTCTCTTACACCTGGGCAACTTTCATACCTGAGAAAATGAAATGCACACCTAGTCCTATAGAATTTTATTCTATCTATTTTGCCTTTCCCTAAAATTGATGAGTCTTTGACATCCTCAGTCCTAGACTCAGTATAATGATGATTTAATTAGTGCCTATGTTGGGAGAATAATTTATTAAAATGTGAAAAAATTACTCAGTATTCCGATCACACTGAGTCATCAGATCTGTGTCTTCATTTGTCTAATGCATGCATTTGCTTTTTAACATAAGCAGATATCTAAGGCAGCTACTTTACTTGATGGGGGTTGTGGCCTGTGAGGAAGGAAATGAGACATTTGGAAGCCTTTGGTGCTGGAAAGTCTTCAGACCTCTCCGCACAGCCAAGGAGAGAACCTGGGGCAGGATGTGCCACCGCTCATCTCATAACTCAGGCCTGCCCCACTGAACGCAGACCCTGTGAGTCCAGAGCTGTCCACCAGCCTGTTCCTGGAGGGAGGACGAGAGTCTGACCTGTGGCCAGCCCACCCCCAGAGGCAGTGACAATGCAGTAAGTAAGGGTTCCTGTTTAAAAAGTTGTCTGGAATACCAAGACTGCAGAGCATGAGGCTGAGCATGGCCCCTTCCCAGTGTGGCCCATGAAGGACTTATCCCATGTGGGGCTCATGGTGTGAGACACAAATCCTGATTATCGTGAGTTTGCTTCTAGAGCAAACCTAGGGTCTAGTTTTCCAAATTTGCTGAAGAAACCAACTCAAGCTTTGGTTTCGTGCTTTGAAATGAAGGGTGGTGTGAGACTGGAGGGGAAGGTAAATCGTGGAGCACACTATGGGGGCTGAGGGCACGCATTCCACGATTGGACAGAGGGTGTTGGGCAGGCGTGAGTGACCAGTTCTGACACTGCCGATGTGACCAGCTGCTTAAAAATTTAGGTCGCAGTTTCCGTATATGTACAATGAGAATGTACCTAGATTAGGTTGTGAAAATTAAATATAAAACCTATGTAAGTGCCAGGACTCAGTAACTACTCAATGAAGGCTTGTTGTATTTTTACTGAGAAACGATGAATATGGCATGTTTTTGATAAACTTCTTAAATGAAAGATATTTTTGATTATTCTTTAATGCTGGTTCTTTGTAAGAATTGTCATTTTCTATTCAAACTATTGGATTAAAAAAGAAACAATCCTTAAACACGACTTTGCATTTTCCACCCTCAAAAACAAGCTATCCTTTTAAGCTCATCAGGCTTATTATGACAAATGCTCTGGAGCTTGATCATGTTTTTTTTTACGTGGCAACTTCAGACTGTGCGTCTGTATGATTACCTGCTCACATTGATCACAATAGTTGAGTTTGAACAAGAATCCATTAAAAACATAGTTCTTTCCATTTGCCGTGTATATAATTTCTGATAGCCGAGCTGGTAATGATGACTTTGAACACCTGGACAAACATCTTCACAATGTGATGTTTAGACCCTGAACTCGCCTTCAGAAATCACCTGGATGGGATTCCACCACACGGATGCCACTGGGCCCACCCTGTCTGCATGGGCTGACCATCAAGGGGGCGCCGATCCAGGAAGCCCTGAGGCCCTAGAACTGGATGAAAATGCACCTTGTTTACTGTGGCCCCCAATTTACCCATGTTTTTCTTATCCTAACGTTTCTTCCTCTTTTTTCCAATCACAAAACAACCACAATGAAAACATCGTGCAACATATACAGATATCTTAAGTTACCATTTATATTTACTGCAGGGCAATGGACATTTCACTTCAAATGTGGGTGTGTGTGGGAAGAGGTTTTGTCCAGTGTTAGCTAAGAGCAGGTCATTTTGATGACTCAGTGAAACATTCAAGTCCATGGAAATCTCCTCACTCAGTTGAAAGTGAGGCATTGTGGGGTGACCAGCTCCCTTACATTCCTATTTTCCAGTTGAGTTTCCCACGGGATTCCTAAACAAATGTGTGCACACTTACTGTCAGAGGGGAGAGAAGCTGCACAAGTGGAGATGACCTTTCTTTGGGCCATATGCAGTGAGTGTGGAAAGGGGCTTGAAGCAGAGTGTCTTCAAAATAGTCTCCTTTTTGGCTTCATGATTTCCAGAGGACCGAGTTCATGGAGGAGCCATGAGTGTGTAGGGAGGCACATGCCTGTTTCCTGACTCTTGGCCTGTTTTCCCTGGGTGTCGTCTACTGACCTGCACTGAGGCCTGTGTTTGCTCTTGCTCTGAAGACTAGCCAGTGGACAGTCCTCTTGATTGCATCACTGTGCACATGGACCTGATGGAAGCTCAGCAGCAGCAGGTTGGAGTGAAGCTAGTGTCCCCTGGCCTTCTGCCCCTGTCAGCCTTGGCATTGGCATTGTGTCATGCAGTGTTCCAAGGGGGCACAGCTGGAGGAGGGCAATGTCTTGCCCATGAGAGCAGCACCAGGCCATGGCCAAGACTGTCTTCTTCATCTGCCCTTGCTTTGGGGTAGTCATGCTGTTTCAATGGGATGGGGACAGAGGAGCCAGTAGATGCCACTCCCCCGTCTGTATGAGGCAGAGTCAGGATGGGCCTCCTCCCAGCTTTAAAAACCACAACCAGATCTGTGTCTCTACCTCTGCTGTCCCCCGAGAGGGAAGGGGAGCACTGCTGGAAGGAAGAAGCATCAAGAAGAGAAACAAAAGAGCTGTTAGTCTCCTGCAGTGTTAAATCTGTGTTTGTTCTAACAGCTTGATAAAGCACAATTTTTCAAAGAGAACTGAAAAAAAATCTTAGAAAAAGTATACCTCCCATTAATTTTGCATTTAATTATTATTGTTTTTTAAAATTAGAAACCTAATCTGAGGCATCAGAGGTGAAATTTTATCTCTAGGAAGTTAGAGGCAATGTTAGTAGCTGTGGTCCAGTGTAATTTTAAATTAAATTAAGCATTGAGTTAGTCAAATAAAGAGTGCAGGATTGATTCTGAGCTGGAGTTGGTGATATTTTGAGAACCGTACTCATTCTGCACTGAGTGTGAGGCAAAGTGGTTATTATGCTTTAAAACAAATTAGAAACCTTGTTGATAAGCTGGGGTTTTTTTGTACTGCACTGAACAAGCAAACAACAGCAGCCAGACTAGAGCGTGTTAATGGATCATCACCGTCGACACTAAGGCACCTGCCTGACTGCAATTTCAAACGGCTATGATTCATTAGATATTTTCCTTCTGTCGAAAGTTATGTATGACCAAGAGCCCCACCCTGGTTTCCCATTATGTGAATTTGGAACATCGGTCACAGGCCTGGTGTGAGTTCTGACCTCCGGGAGAAGGGACACTAGTAAGTGAACCCACCATCATCCTCCATTTATGTTCAGTCACACGTCAATTAGCAACAGGGACACATTCTGAGAAATGCGTCATTAGGTGATTCTGTCATTGTGAGAACATCACACAAACCTAGATGGCGTAGGCTTCTACACACCCAGGCTACATGGTACTATCTATGGAACCACCATCGTATATGCAGTCCGCACATTTTCTGTGAAGCGTGTGTGTGGGGAGGGCCCATGGGTGGGCGCTGCTCTCCTCCCCAGCCTCCCTCCCTCCTGACAAGCCAAGCCTGTCTTTCCGACCTGGTTGCAGCCTGTGTAGGGCTTCCTGCCTCTCAGGCAAGCTTGGGTCTGGCCTTCCCATGGACATTCCCTTCCTTCTGTCCAGCCTGCCTGCAGTCACCAGAAATCAGCTTTTCCTCCGGAGGTGCCCCTAATGTGGTGTGCGGTACAGATTCTGAGGTTGCGGTCAGATCCTGACAGCGAAAGACGTCCGGAGATGCCACTAAAGTGACTGTAGCCAAATACCCCTTCCTCCCTTCTTTGTAAGCTTTTCCTGGGGGGAACATGTGTGCAGGCCATCCCCACCTGAGATCTGTGTATCCCGCCCTGGGTCCCAGGTTTACATGAAGCAGCACCCTGAGGAAGCAGCGTGCAAAGGCCCGGGGCTGGGATTGGCATCAGGAGTGTCCTAAGGAAGGTATTCACAAAAGAGCAACCAAGGGGAGGAAGGGCTTAGGGACCAAAAAGCAAGTAGACTGCGTCCTAGGACCAGCTGCGGTGGCAGGGGGGCTAAGTCATCTGAGTGAACTCATGGGGGATGGGGTGAGATACAGGATTCCACCCCACAGAGGGGCGTGCATGGGGTTTTCAGATGAGGACTTGATGCTAATTTAAGCTAATTTGACAATTCATGGCTTGGGGGAATTAGAGTGAATCCCATACCTGGTGATGCCATAAATATCCAGCACTTCAGATGTACAGTGAGATGCACAGGAGTGGAGCAGTGGGAAGAGGGTTAGATTTACTTGGAGGGGAATAAGAATCATGGAGAGCACTTAATGTTTACTATGCATTTCTGGCGCTCCAATTGGCATTATTCTTACTAAATCTGGGTAGAGAATAATTTATTACTGATATCCAGCTTTTGATTGATTATACAAAGACAAAACAGCAGTGCTGGGTCTGGGACAGAGGAGGAGAGAGGCCTCGACCCTCCACAAGGCAGGGCCTGTTATTCCCACCCTTATGCCCCAGCTCCCAGAGCACCTCAGGACCACCTGCTGAAGGATTAGTAAGGGAAAGATCAGGAAGACCACCCCTTGCCCCGGTGGCCTGTGCTCTAGTCTGGGTGAGTCTGTTCCTCCTCTCCTGGATGAATTATAACTATCACGGTTTATAATGAAGCCCAAGTTTGCAGTTGGGTTTTGCAGGAGATGTCAGAGTGGCTATGATGCGATGACCCCGTTTGCAGCCAGAGCCCTCCGTTGGACAGGGTAGCCTGGCTGAGACACCCAAGGCCCCCAGAGACACCCGCTGGATGGCACTTTCCTTCCTGAGACTGTCCAGCTGGCCGCCCCTCAGGCATCCTTTCTGGCCATTCTTGGCATTGCTGGGGCTACATGTGTGTGTAGGTATTAGTAAGTTTTGCTTCAGGTGCCTGAGTCAGTAATAATGAGCAAAATCATATAATATGTCAAATTGCTAGTGATTTAGGTTGTTTGACTTAAATAGAACACTTTTTCTTCAAGATTGGAGTACATTTCTTGGATAAATTCTTAGACTCTTACAATCTCCCAAAACTGAATCAAGAAGAAATAGAGAATCTGAATAGACCAATCACAAGTAAAGAGATTGAAACAGTAATCAAAAACCTCCCCAAAAATATAAGTCCAGGACCAGAGAGCTTCTTGGGAGAATTCTACCAAATATTCAAAGACAATTTATCACCTATTTTTCTCAAACTATTCCAAAAAATTGAGGAAGATGGAACTATTTCTAACACATTCTATGAGGCCAGCATCACCCTGATCCCAAAACCAGACATGGACAACACAAAGAAGGAAAATTACAGGCCAATATTGCTAATGAACATAGATGCAAAAATCCTCAACAAAATATTGGCAAAACAAATACAGCAATACATTAAAAAGATAATACACCATGATCAAGGGGGATTCATACCAGCAACACGAGGATGGTTCAACATCTGCAAATTAGTCAATGTGATATGCCATATTAACCAAAGGAGGAACAAAAACCACGTGATCATCTCCATAGATGCAGAGAAAGCATTTGACAATATCCAACATCCATTCATGATAAAAACGCTCAATAAAATGGGTCTAGGAGGAAAATACCTCAACATAATAAAGGCCACACATGACAAAACCACTGCCAACGTCATATTCAATGGGGAAAACTGAAAGTCATCCCATGGAGAACAGGAACATGACAGGGTGCCAACTCTCACCACTCTTATTCAACATAGTGTTAGAGGTTGTGGCCAGAGCAATTAGGCAGGAAAAATTCGTCTCATTTCTATACACTAATAATGAACTAACAGAACAAGAACTCAAGAATACAAGCCCTTTTACGACTGCAACAAAAATAATAAAATATCTAGGAATAAATTTAACCAAGAAGGTGAAAGACCTATTCTATAAGGAAAATCTATATATATAAGGAAAACTATAAGACATTACTGAAAGAAATCACTAATGACATAAATAAATGGAAAGATATTCCCTGGACGTGGATTGGAAGAATAAACATGGTTAAAATGGCCATAATACCTAAAGGAATTTAAAGAGTCAATGAATTCCAATCAAAATCCCAATGACATTCTTCACAGAAATATAACAAAGAATCTTAAAATTCATCTGGAGCAAGAAAAGACCCTGAATAGCCAAAGCAATCCTGAGAAACACGAACAAAGCTGGTGGCATTGCAATCCCTGACTTCAAAACCTATTACAAAGCTATAGTAATCAAAACAGCATGGTGCTGGTACAAGAACAGACACACAGATCAATGGAACAGAATTTAAAGCCCAGAAACACAACCAAACATCTATGGACAGCTAATCTTTGACAAAGGAGCCAAGAACATACAATGGAGAAAGGAAATCCTCTTCAATAAATGGTACTGGGAAAACTGGACAGCCACACGCAAAAGAATGAAAGTAGATCATTGTCCTTCTCCATACAAAAAAATAGACTCAAAATGGATCAAAGATTTGAAGGTAAGACAGGAAACCATAAAACTTCTGGAAGAAAATATAGGCAGTACACTCTTTGCCATCAGCTTTAAAAGGATCTTCACAAATGCAATGTCCACTCAGACACGGGAAACAAAAGAGAAACTAAATAAGTGGGACTTCATCAGACTATATAGCTTCTGGAAGGCAAATGAAATCAAGATCAAAATGAAAAACAACCCAGCAACTGGAAGACAATTTTTGCAAATCATGTATCTGATAAGGGGTTAATCTCCATAATATATAAAGAGCTCACACATCTGAACTGGAAAAAATAAACAACCCAACCAAAAAGTGGGCAGAGGATATGAACAGACATCTTTCCAAAGAAGATATACAGATGACCAATAGGTACATGAAAAGATGCTAAACGTCTGTAATCATCAGGGAAATGCAAATCAAAAGTACACTTAGATATCATCTCATACCCATTAGAATGGCTATAATCACCAAGACAAAAAATAACAAATGTTGGAGAGGTTGTAGAGAAAAGGGAACCTTCATCCACTGCTGGTGGGAATTCAAACTGATCCAGCCACTTTGCAAAACAGTATGGACATTTCTCAAAAAATTAAAAATAGAAATAGCATATGACCCAGCTATCCCACAACTGGGTATTTATCCAAAGAACTTGAAATCAACAATACAAAGAGACTTATGCACCCCTGTGTTCATTGCAGCATTATTTACAATAGCCAAGATATGGTAGCGACCCAAGTGCCCAAAAACTGATGATTGGATAAAGAAGATGTGGTATATACATATATATATATACAATGGAATACCACTCAGCCATAAAAAGATATAATTGTCCCATTCACAACCACATGGACGAAACTTGAGGGCATTAAGCTAAGCAAAATGAGCCAGACAGAGAAATACAAACACTGTATGACTTCACTCATATGTTAAATATAAACAAATTTATGGACAAAGAGAACAACTTAGTCGTTAGCAGGGGCAAGGAGGGGGAGGGTGAACACAAAGGGCACAGGGGTACATTTATATGCTATTTGACATATATTAAGATGCAACTGAAATTTCACAATGTTATAAACTATTTAGACCACAATAAAAAATTGTAAAAAAAAATTGGAGCACATTTCTGATGAGGGAAACGTACCACCTTAAAATGAGCATGTGCAGTCTGGTTTGTTTGCTTCCCATGGAAAGCATATCTACACGTGGACACATCGTGCCTGACTCGAGTGTTTGCATCCTTGAGGCATCTTCCTGCCTTTCAGAGGGGCTCCTATCAATCTGGAGGGCAGATCCCAGGAGGGCGTGGGGAGAGGCTGAGTGGCTCCACGTGGAAGCCATACTTGCTGCTCTGTCTCCATCCTGAATGAAGGGAGGTAAGTTTAAACTCCTCAGAGTCATTTCCAGCTTTTTCCTGAAAAGAGGAAATGTGCAGGTGAGCTCAGCTGTGTCCTGGCAGACGAGGTGCCTGGCACAGGAACAGCTGGGTAGCAGACACCCAGGGCTCACAGCGAGTGGAGAAAAGGGGAAACACAATGGTGTTTGATGTGAAATTCTGTCTGAGATTGCATTGAATCTGCAGATTTCTTTAGGAAATATGGACATTTTAACTACATTTATTTTTCCAATTCATGAGCATGTAATATGTTTCCATTTTTTTATGATATCTTCAATTGCCTTATAGTTTTCAGTGTGTAGGTCTTTCACCTCCTTGGTTAAATTTTTTCCTAGATATTTATTATTTTGTTGCAATTGTAAAAGAGATTGTATTCTGGACTTCTCTTTATGCTAGTTCGTTATTATTTATAGAAATTCAACTGAATTTGTAAGTTGATTTTGCACTGTGAAACTTTGCTCTAGTTGTTATTTCTACGTTTTCTAGTGGATTCGTAGGGTTTTCTATATATAGGATCGTGTCATTTGTAAACAGTGAGAGTTTCACTTCTTCTTTTCCAATTTGGATACTTTTTATTTCTTTTTCTCACCTGATTACTCTGGCCAAATCCTCCATTAGTATGTTGAACAGGAGGTGGCAAGAGTGGGCACCCTTGTCTTGTTCCTGTTCTCAGAGAGATGGCTTTCAGTTTTTCACAATTAGTATGATGTTGACCTGGGTTTGTCATATATGGCCTTCATTATGTTGAGATACTTTCCCTCTCTACATATTTTATGCAGAGTTCTCATAAACAGAAGTTGGACCTTTTCAAATGTTTTCTCTGCATATATTGAGATGATCATGTGATTTATATTCCTTATTTTGTTAATGTGGTGTATCACACTGATTGATTTGCAGATGTTGAACTGTCCCTGCATCCCTGACATGAATCCCACTTGATCATGTTGTATGATCATTTTAGTTTATTGTATTTGGTTTGCCAATATTTTGTTGAGGATTTTTGTGTCTATGTTCATCCATGTTATTGACCTGTAATTTTCCTTCTTTTTGTTGTCCTGGTCTGGTTATGGTATCAGGGTGATGTTGGCCCCATAGAATGAGTTAAGAAGCATTCTTTCTTCTTCAATCTTTTGGAATAGCTTGAGAAAGATAGGTATTACATTTTCTTTGAATGTTTGGTAGAATTCTCCAGAGAAGCCATCGGGCCCTGGACTTTTGTTTTCTTGGGAAGACTTTGCTGACTCTTTCAACCTCTATACACTTGATTGGTCTATTCAGCTTTTCTATTTCTTCTTGATTTGCTTTTGGGAGGTTGTGTGAGTCTAAAAATTATTCATTTCTTCTAGGTTATCCAATTTGTTGGCATATTGATTTTCATACTATTCTCTTCTAATTCTTTGTATTTCTGTGGTATCCATTTTAATTTCTCCTCTTTCATTTCTAATTTTATTTATTTGAGCCTTCTCTCTTTCTCTCTTAATGAGTCTGGCTAAGGGTTTGTCAATTCTCCTTATGTTCTCAAAGAACCAGGTGTTAGTTTCATTGATCCTTTCTATGTCTGTTTGTTTGATTTTTGGTCTGTCATTTATTTTTGTTCTAATTTTTATCATTTCCCTCCTTTTGCCGACTTTGGGCTTCATTTGTCCTTCTTTTTTGAGTTCTTATAGGTGTAGTTTAAGATTACTTATTTGAGATGTTTCTTGTTTGTTGATGTGGGCCTCTGTTGCTATGCATTTGCCTCTTAGAACCATTTTGTTGTATCCCATAACAGGTAGTATGATGCATTTTCATTTTCATTTCTCTCCAGGTATTTTTTTTTATTTCTCCTTTGATTTCTTCATTGATCCAATGGTCATTCTGAATTATGTTAGAGTCTCCATACTTGTCACTTTCGCAGCTTTTTCTTGTAGTTCATTTCTAGTTTCATAGCATTGTCATCAGAAAAGATGCTTGATATGGTTTCAATCTTCTTAAATTTATTGTCTCACCTTGTTTCACAACATAGGGTCTATGTTTGAGAATGTTCCATGTGCACTTGAGAAGAATGTGTATTCTGCCGTTTTGGGATGAAATGTTCTATGTATATCTTTTAAGTCCATCTTCTCAAGTGTTTCATTTAAATTCAACATTTCCTCGTTGACTTATCGTCTGGATGATCTACCCTTTGATGTAAGTGGGGTGTTCAGGTCCCCTACTATTACTGAGTTGCTTTTAATTTCTCCATTTAAGTCTGTTAATAGTTGCTTTATATACCTGGTGCTCCTGTGTTAGGTGTATACATATTCATAAGGGTTATTTCCTCTTGGTGGAATTTCCCTTTTATTATTATATAACACCCCTATTTGTCTCTCATTGTCTTTTTTTATCTTGGAGTCCACTTCCTCTGATATAAGTGTGGCTACTCCTGCTTTCTTTTGCTTGCCATTTGCTTGCCACATCATCTGCCATCCCTTCCCTCTGAGCCTGTGTTTGTCTTTAGAGCTGAGATGTGTTTCCTGGAGGCAGCATATTGTTGGGTTTTATTTTTTAATCCATTTGGCTATTCTGTGTCTTTTGATTGGAGAATTCAATCCATTTACCTTTAGAGTGATTATTTATATATGAGGGATGAACACTGCCATTTTATCTCTTGTTTCTCAATTGTTCTCTATTTCGCTTGTTTCTCTTCTCCTGTATTTCTGACTGCCATTTCAGTTTGTTGGTTTTCTTTAATGGTTTTAGCATTATTTAGGATTTGTGTCTCTACACTGATTTTTTTGTTTAGTGGTTACCATGAGGTGTGTATAAATGATCTCATAGATGAGACAGCCCATTTTTTGTTAGCCTCTTATCTCCGCTACCTTAAGCAGGTTCCATCCCCTCCTCTTCCCCATCTAAGTTATTGTCATAACAAATTATTCTGTTTTGTGTTGTGACTCTGTGATTAAAATGAAGTGTTTATAGTTAGTATTGACGCTTTCCTTCTCTTTATCTTTTATGTTATTAAGTGGTTTCTAACCTGTTCTGACAGAGAGCTGCGAATTTATCATTTTGTCTATTTATCTCTTTGCTCCAGGCTTTGTAAAGCTTTGCCTTTTGTTTTAGGTATGAAAGCATCCTTGATCATTTCTTGTAATGGAGATCTAGTCACAATGAACTCTCTCAGCTTTTGTATATCTGGGAAAGATTTTATTTCTCCAACATATCTGAAGGATAATTTCTCTGGATAGAGTTCTTTCCTGAAAGTTTTTGTCTTCAGTATTTTGAATCAATCAGCCCATCCTCTCTAAGCCTGTCAGATTTCTGCTGAGGAATTCACTGAAAGCCTGATAGGGATTCATTTGTAGATTATTCTCTTCTGGCTTGCTGCCCCTAATATCTTTTCTTTGTCGTTGACTTTTGCCAGATTTGCTATTATATGCCTTGAAGTTGGTCTTTTGCATTCATGGAATTAGGAGTTCTACTGACTTCATGTAATTGTAAGTCCACTCCTTCACCAGGTTTGGAAAGTTCTCAGCAATAATTTCTTTGAACAAGCTGTCTGCTCCTCTTCTCCCTCTCAAATGCCTATAAACCTTGTTTTGCATTTCCTAGTTGTCAGATAATAAAGAATTTCTTCATTTTTTTTTTTTAAAGATTGGCACCTAGGCTAACAACTGTTGCCAATCTTTCTTTTATTTTTTTTTAAGGATTGGCACCTGAGCTAACAATTGTTACCAATCTTTTTTTTTTTTTTCTGCTTATTCCCCAACCCCACCCCCAGGTACATAGTTGTATATCTTAGTTGCAGGTCCTTCTAGTTGTGAGATGTGGGATACTGCCTCAACGTGGCCTGACAAGTGGTGCCATGTCCGTGCCCAGGATCCGAACCTTGGGCCGCTGCAGTGAACTTAACCACTCAGCCACGGAGCAGGCCCCTCTTCATTTTTCTTTTTAGTCTTAGTTCTCTCTTCTCCTCTGCCTGAAGCATTTCTATATTTATGTCCTCTAAAGTGCTAATTTTGTTCTCTATAACATCAGCTCTGTTTTTAATGTTTCTAGATTTTTTTAGTCTCATCCGTTGTGTTCTTCATTTCCAGAATTTGTTTCATTTTTTTTTTAGAGCTTTAATGTCTTTGGTGAAGAATTTCTTTTGCTCATTAATTTTACTCCTGAGTTCATTTAACTGTATTTTTGAGTTTTCTTGTAATTCACTGAGTTTCTCTGTGTCAGCTATTTTGAATTCTCTGACATTTAGGTTGTAAATTACTATGAGTTCAAGCATGATTTCTGGAGACTTGTCATTTTCCTTCTGCTTTGGAGTGTTAATGTAGTTCTCGTGGTGTTTGATGAAGTGCTCCCTTGCTGGTAAATAGTGGTAGTACCAGGCCACAGATTCCACTTGCAACTTCTTGGAGGGAAGGTGCCATACTTTCTGAATCCTCACCCTCAACTGGAAGTTGTGCTGACAAGGACCATCTGTGTCTGCCTGCTGGCCACAGGCACCTGGCTGGTCACATACACTGTGCAAGTGCTCTAGCGTGGAAATGCTGCCTTGGCTTGGGACCATCTGAGCTAGTGTGCCAGGTGGTGGTGGGTATTTCTTGCACAAATGCACACTGCTCTGAACTTATGGGTGGTTTACCTGGGCTGTTGTGCTTGGTGGGGTCACCTACATGGTAGCTGCCTGCACCAGATGGTATGGAGCACCAAACTGTATGCCAGTCCTACATGCTGAGCAGAACTCTCAAAATGAAAGTGTTCACAAGAATGCCTGCCTGCTTCCCCACCTCTTCCCAAAGTTTTTCACTGGCTGCCACACAAAGACCCACAACCTAGATGATTGCAACTGGGGAAAGGCAGGTGATCTGATCAAATTCTTCCACTGTTTCTAGGAGATCCAGCAACCCCACCATTAGATGTATGGTTGTGTTAGTCTCTCAGACATCTTATCATGCCCTGTGTGGAATGCTTTGTCCAATAAGGAATACCCATTTGGGTTTAAGTTAGGGGGAAGAGACTAAGGGAACAGCTCACAATGCCGTGATGCTGACATCACTCTCTCTGTAATTATCTTTTTTTACTATCAGTCCATGGAGCATTAAAAGTTTTTGTCTGTTTTTAGTAAAAAATATTATTGAGACATAGTATACAAACACTTCATAGATTTTCATTAAAGGAAACCACTACAAGGGGCACATTTATTGGGGAGTAGACATAAAAGCACATGAAAAGCTAATGCTGTGCTCTTTTACATTGTCTATCACCCCAAAAGTAGCCCTTTTCACAACTATGGATAGCATAGATTCATTTCATCATTTAGTTTCTTTAAATCTTTATATCATGTGCCTGTTTGTATCTAGCTTATTTTTTCTTTTAATGTGTTTTGGGTTTTATTATCTTTTTATTTAAATTTTTTTCTGGGGCAAGATTTACCTTGAGCTAATATCTGTTGGCAATCTCTCTTTCCTTTTCATTTCCTCCCCAGAGTCCCAGTATGTAGTTGTGTATATGTTAGTTGTAAGTTCTTCTATGTGATGCACCACCACAGAATGGCTACTGACAGATGATTGGTGTGCTTCTGTGCCTGGGAACTGATTCTAGGCCACAGACACAGCACCAAACTTTAAGCACTAAGCTGTCAGGGTTGGCTCTATATCTGGATTATTTTCCTTCATATTATATCTGTCAAATTTATTTCAGTCATTTGTGCATTTGTAGATCATTAATTCACATTGCTCCTGAATTCTCCATTTGGTAACTATCCTCTATTTACTTACTCATTTTTCTTAAAGAGCATATGTGAATATTGTACAGACTAAGTGTTACAAATGCTCCTGCTATGAATGTTTTTATGCATGTCTATTAGAGAGTATATTTTTAAAAATTCTGTTGGAAATGACCTATGAGTGGAAGTTCTAGAGCATTGAACATGCTTATGTTTATCTTTTTTCCATCAGCTTTATTGAGGTACAATTGACAAATAAAAATTGTATATATTTAAGTTGTACAACATGAAGCTTTGATATATGAATGAACCATTAACTGGTAACCATCAATGACATTCTTTTTTCTTCTTCATATACCCACATCTGGAATATTGAGTGCTCTTCCTAACTTCAGAATATTTGCATCTCAAATACTGTCTTGGTTATTCTTAGCCCATTGTATTTTGACATAATTATTCAGAATTAGATTACAAAGTGGGATTTTGACTGTGATTCCATACAGTTTGTATGATAATTGTGAGAAGAGAAAATCTTTTCAATATTGACTATTTTCCTATTAACAAAACATATCTCACCACATATATGCCAATTTATAAAGGCTACAAACACCTCCATATTCTATTAAATTAGTATAGACATGTTTTTCTTTTATGAGCTCATGCATATTTTCAAAAACCTCTAATTAAAATGTTTATTGCCTAAATCTTTCATTTTGGGGTCATAGAATGTGGCTTCTTCTTCAAAGGAAGTAAATGTCATTATTCATTTTAATTGTGTTTTATGAATAATTCAACTGAACTGAACACCAAAATTTTAAAAAATAGCTCAGGATTTTGTTTGTTTCATACTCTTCTTTCTTCTCTTAGGATAAACCAAATCTCATAGCCCCATGCTATTCTTGGTTTTGAGGTGTCTTCTGGGGAAGTATGCAGCACACATTCTCACCTCCTTTCACTGTACTCTTGGAGATTATTAGGGTATTTCGGGATGACTTTATTCCATGGGTTTCTGGGGGCATGTTAAAGCTGTGAGGAACTCAGTAATTCTCTGACTGAGCACAGAATTTTCTTGGCCTATCTACACATGGCTATTGTGTCAGGAAAATGGTGCTATAGGAGGTTCTAGCCTGAATTCTTTCACAGAAACATGGATATAAATAACCATCCATGCATGAATTTACCTTCGGGAGAGCTCTGGATTCCAGATACGAGAACATAGCACTTAAGTGGAGCACAGAAATGGGGGAAGACATTTCCAAGACTGTAGAAAGGACAGTTTCAATTTACTTGAGTCACCCTCCCCATAGACAGTGCAGTAGAGAGACATTTCCTTTGCTTAAGGGCTCTCCAGGGGAAAGGATTCAAGTGAGCATGCAATATCAGTGTGGACCCAGGCTTCAAGCCCACTCACCCTTGAACCCTATGAGGAGGTCCATGTAGGGACAGGCAGCTGCTGTTCTGCCCAAAACCTCTGGCTGGGATGACTGGTGAAAGGCTTTTTCTCTCAAATTCAATCTGTAAATACTGGAGAAATTGAATACTTCTTCAAATATGCAAACAACAATGCAAGGCTACAAAGTTCACAAAAGGTAAGAGAAACTTGACACTACCGAAGGAACAAAATAAAGCAATGGAAATCTAAAATTTGCCTGATAAAGAATTCAGAATATGTAACTTAAAGAACTTAGTGAGCTAATAGAGAACACATATAGACAACTAAACAAAATCAGGAAAACAATATTTAGACAAAATAAGAAGTTTAACAAAGAGATCAAAACCTTAAAAAAACAAAACAAATACAAAAAACAGCAAACGCAAATTCTAGAACTGAAGAATACAATGATTGAACTAAAAAAAAAATCAATAGAGAATCTCAACAATAGACTTGATCAAGCAAAATAAAGACTCAGTGAGCTCAAAGACAGATCATTTTAAATTACTCAGTCAGCAGAACAAAAAGAAAATGGAGAGGGCCGGGCCAGTGACAGGGGTAAAATCCATGTGCTATGCTTTGTCAACCCAGGGTTCACTTGTTTATATCCTAGGTATGAACGTACACACCATTCACCAAGCCATGCTGTGGCAGGCATCCCGCATATAAAGTAGAGGAAGATGGGCACAGATGTTAGTTCTGGGCCAATCTTCATCAGCGAAAAGAGGAAGATTGATGGTGGATGTTAGCTCAGGGGCTAATCTTCATAAAAAAAGAAAAAGAAAAAGAAAGTAGAATGTAAAAAAGTGAAAAAAGGCTACAGGACTTACAAGAATCCATAAGCAAACCAATATTTGCATTGTGGGAGTCCAGAAGGGGCAGAGAAATGGGAAGACAGAGAACTGGACCTTATTTCTTTCTTATTTAAAGAAATAATAACAGAAAATGCTCCAAATCTGGGGAGGGAAAGGAACATCCAGATCCATGAAGTCTAAAGGCGTCAAAATAGATTGAACATAAAGATGTCTTCACTGAGACGCATTAGAATTAAAAATTCAAATGTTTTAAAAATCTTAAAAAAAATTAACTAGACCAATAATAATCCTTCCCAAGCAAAAGGTGTAATTACTTCAGTTACTGGAAAGCATGAGAAATATAAGAACAACTAAGGTATTATCCACAACAAAATTGTGTTGTTAAATATTTTGTAAATATAATTGCAATGAAGTGAGTGATATCATTATTGTCTTTAGTTTATTAAGCGGAGATTGTTTTATACTTTAATGGATTTTTCCAACAAAATGGAACAAGTTAGAAAATATGTAATAACTAAAATAAATTACAGATAAATCCTATATGGGATGTTTTAAGAATTTCTGCTTATATGTATTTATTTAACCACAATACATTTAATTTATTATATTTGTAGGCCAATATAATCAAAACTGGAAATAAGTTAATATAAGAAGTTTCTGGAAATTGGAAAATAAATTAATATGAGAAGATATCATTACTATGCTCTTACTGAACAACAACATATAAAATACATGATCCATAAAACTTTAAAGACATTATAATATTGGAGAAATTTGAACAAATACATTTGTTTCCTTCTCCAGTGAATTAATCCTTAAGACAACGGTTAAAATATCTAAAGAAAATATCAGAATTCCTCCCCAAACCTTGGCTTATGGCCATCCTGGGCTATTAGTGATTTAACCCACAATGTCCAAGTCTCAGGGGACATTCTCAAGAGAATGCAAAAAAAAAAAAAGACACCAGATTAATCCTCCAGGTAAAGAAGTCCTGGAATCATCATTGCTAATCCAGTCAGCTAATATAAACCATTATATACTCTTTCTCTCTTTAGTAGAACCTGTTGTGAAAAACTTGAAGGAAGGTGGACTCTCATGTAGCGCTCCGTCTAAGGATACTGTGGAGAACTATGCTTGTCTTCATTTTAGAGGACACTCTCTGGGTATCTGATGCTGATTCTATGAAAGCCATTTTATAATGCTGTGCGTCCTAACTGATGGCAACGTAAAACAATACTTATTGTAGACATGCAGATTGAGGTATGATCAGCCAATTTTCAGAAACTAAGATTAACTTTATGTAGGTAATGCATTCAAAGCCCTCCCAGTAAAATTGACCTAGTAACCGGGTTTACTTCTTTCCTAGCCCTACAGATGAGTAAGGAAGGTCACTTTAGGGAATTTCCAGCATTTTAGGATATTTAAGGAATCTTGAGAAGATAGGGAGTGATCCAAATTTCTGTGAAACTTGGGAGAGAGTGTCATAATTTTGAGGCTTTTAAAAGTCTAATTTTTTATAACACTTCCACCACAGCCAACATAAGGAGACTTCTTAGGGAAGTCCTCACTCTATGTAAATGACCACACCTTATTTTGTGATCAATAATGATCTTACTTCGGGAATAGTTTTGATCAAAAATGAGAAGCATGTACGGTAAAAAAAATCTGTGCTTCAGTGGAAAATCCTGCATTATCTAGACTGGAGGACACGCCTCCGTTTCCCAACTCCATCACTAGGTAACTGTACAGGCTTAAATGGCTCATTTTGTATTTCTGTGATTCAGTGTTGTTTTATATTGTAATAATTAGACTATATTTTTAAAAAACTGTATGTTCCATAAATATATAAATCATTAAAATAAGGATTTTTTCAGTATTTAATTTTCAACTCTAAATACAACCATAGGAAAAAAGAGGTCTTCAATGATATTGATGCATATTGACTTCAAGAGATAGTAATATGTAATTCATTTTGAAATGAGCAGGATTTGGATGGTTTTACTCAACATATAGAATATGTACATCTAAAATCCAATTACACAGGAGATGTTATGGGTGTTTATTTGCAAGCAAAATCTCCTAGGTACTGACAATTTTGTATTGGAGCAAGATATGAGCCGGATTTCACTTAGAGGCTTTGAGAGACCATTTTTGTAAGATAATGTGTGTGGTTGCAGTGTGGTCAAGAGAAAATGCAGTGAAGCCAGTGTATATGAGAAAATAGAAGAATATGTTGAAATGGTTAAACTGTAAGCACTAAAATAATTATATTTGTGTTTTAAGGACATTTTCACCACCTATATAGAATTTCTATTTTAATAACTTTATTTTGTTTTCCATCCTTTTCAGTTTTTTTGTGTTGGTGGATAAAAAGTGACATATCCTTATTTCAGACCCATTACTACAAAATACTTAATATTTGAGGGATAATATAAAAGACTCATTTAGATAGATAGATAGATCTTAGAATCCAGCTATCCAACTATGTATCTTAAGGTAAAGTCACTTAAAATCTCTGAACCTCAATTTTATTATCTATAAAATGTGGGTAGTGATATCAAGCCCAACAATTAGTGGCCAATATTAAATACAATTTAATCCTAGAACATATCCTGACAAATTACATGTACAGACCTATGGGAATGGTCAATACAGGTTTACACAATTATCTTATTTTCCAAGTAGGGCATGGTCCAGATTCAAGGCTTGTTTCTTCTGTTCACTATGAAACCAGCATCAGAATTTTTTCTGCTAGTTCTTTCCTCCTATGAATAACATCATTAATGTTGAAGTCTAAATTGCAAAGTTTTTAGGGAAATTTAAAAAATCAAAAAGATGGAATATTTTGTGAATGGGCTGCAAATAGGTTATTGTTCTTCTAGTGGATAAAAACAAAATAAAATCACAAAAATAAGCTATTTGGATTTATTTTTACCTACAAGAAAAAGTCCCCTTCACTTTAGACCTTGAAATATTCAAGGCTGACAGTAAATATTTGAGATTGCTTTCCCATCATGTACAGAGGTCCTTTGGATGATATCACATGACAGCAAATTAGAACATTACCACAAGAAAAATAAAAAAAAAAAATACTCCATTGGCTGTCGTGATACCTGGCATCAAATACAAGATCTGAAGTGTCATTCATTATTTATGTTCTTTATGTTCCATGATATATATTTTTTTACCTTTAGAGTCGGATAATACTAATTCCCTCATGGAAACTTTGTCATGGACAGCCCCATGTAAAATACATATGATAGAAATGATCATAATTTCATTGGTAATTTCAAATACCACATTTTTTACCTGTCAATAATTAAGTTACTAATATAAATTATATACTATGGAATCGGTCTAATATGCTATATCATATCGAATCCAAATGACATTTATGAAAAAATTTGCTTTCCTAATTTTTCCTTTACAACATGTCAGAAGCTACACCTTATTCAAAGATGAATTGATCTGCACATGATTTGGACTCTGCTATAGGTTTTGTATAATATATTTGAAGTTCCAAATATGGAATATTTTAAGTTATATTTAAATTCTAATTTTTTATTTTAACTGTAGTAAATATACACACTATAAAATTTACCATTTTGTCCATTTTCTTTTTTTGCCCCTGAGCTATCATCTGTTGCCAATCTTCCTCGTTTTGCTTGAGGAACGTTGTTGCTGAGCTACCATCTGTGCCAATCTTTCTCTATTTTGTATGTGGGATGCTGCCACAGCATGGCTTGATGAACAGTGCATAGGTCCACGCTCAGCATCAACCTGGGAACCCTGGGCTGTCAAAGCAGAGTGCACAAACTTAACTGCTATGCCATGAGGCAGGCCCCCCATTTTATCCATTTTTAAGTATATAGTTCAATGAAATAAGATACATTCACATTATTGTCTAACCATTACCATCATAACCCCAGAACATTTTCATTTTAACCAACTGAAACTCTGTATCCATTAAACACTAACACCCATTCCTTTCAACTCCCAGCTCCTGACAACCAGCTCTCCACTTTCATCTTTAGACTACTTTGGGTAACTCAAATATGTGAAATTATGTGTATGGCTTGTCGTGACTGCCTTATTTCACTTAACATAATATCTACAAGTTTTATCCACATTGCAGCATGTAGCAAAATTTCCTTCCTTTTTAAGACTAATATTCCATTATATATATATATATATATACACCATATTTATTTATCCATTAATCTGTTAATGGATACTTGTGTTGCTGCTACCTTTTAGCTATTGTGAATAAAGCTTCTGTGAACATGGATGTGCAAATATCTGTTCTAAACTTTGATTTCATTCCTTTTGGACATATACTCAGAAATGTAATTGCTGTATCATATGGTGATTTTATGTTTACTTTTGTGGGAAACTGTCATAACATCTTCTACAAGGGTTGCACCATTTTGCATTCCCACAAACACTGCATGTGTTAAAAATTCTTCACATCCTCACTAACACTTGTTATTTTCTTTCTTTTTTTAAATAGTAGCTATCCTAATGAGTGAGAGGCGGTATCTTATTGTAGTTTTGATTTGAATTTCCCTAATAATTAGTGATGTTGAACATCTTTTCCTGAGTTTATTGGCCACTTCTATGCCTTCTTTAGAAAAATGTTTATTCAGTTGCTTTCCTCATTATTAAATTAGATTTTCTGTTGTTGTTGTTGAGTTGTAGGAAGTCTTTATATAATTCTTGTATCAATCCCTTATCTGATACATATTTTGCTAATATTTTTCCATTCTGTGGGTGGCTGATTTACTCTGTTGATAAAGATTTTCAACGCACAGAATTTCGTTTAATTTTGATGAAATCCAACTTATCTACATTTTTGTTGTTGTACATACATTTGTTGTCATATCCAAAAATCACGGCTAAATCCAATGTCATGAAAATTCTCCCCTATGTTTTCTTCTAAAATTTTGTAGTTTTAGTTCTCTGTTTAGCTCTTTGATCCATTTAAGTTAATTTTTGTGTGTGGTGAAAAGTAATGGTACAATTTCATTATTTGCATGTGGATAACCAGTTTTCTCTGCACGTTGTTGAAAAGAAGTTCCCACTGAATGTTTTTGAGACCCTGGTCAAAAATCATTTGACCACATATGTGAAGGGTTTGTTCTGGTATCTGTATTCTAGTTTATTGATTTGTGTCTGTCTTTATGCCAATACTACACTTTATTATTGTGGCTTTGTAGTAAGTCTTGAATCAGAAAATTATTTTATACGATTGTTTTGGCTATTTGGGGTACTTGAGGCTCTATATGAATTTTAGGATGTATTTGTCTATTTCTGAAAAAAACCTCACTGGAATCACGATAGACATTTCATTGAATCGGAATTTTCCTTATGGTAGTATTGACATCTAAATAACATTAAGTTTTCCAATCCATGAACACAACATGCCTTTGTGTTTATTTGTCTCTTCTTCACTTTCTTTCAGCAATGTTTTGTGATTCTCAGTGCACAAGGATGTTGCCTTCCTTGTTGAGTGTATTCCTAAGTATTATATTCTTTTTGACGATATTATAAATGCAATTCTTTCTTAAATTCTTTTTAGGGTCGCACATTTACTAGCGTACAGAAATACAAATGATTTTGTATCTTGCAACATTGCTGAATTAGATTGTTGGTTCTAAGAGATGTTTTGTGCACTCTTTAGAATAGAGCCCTTCTCCCTCCACCTGCCACCACCTCCATCTTGTTTTCCATTTTCCCATCTTTTCAACATCATTACATCCACTTTGTGTGTGGGGCTGTGAAATTGACAACATTGTTCAATTGTCTAGTATATATCGCTAAAATACAAAAATATAAATTATTGTAAAACCTGATGATCTTTTAGTTACTATGTCTATATGAGGTATTCTCATTATTATTACTATTTTCTCTGTCAAGGCACTTTTAGAATTGTAAATTTACAGGCAATACTGAAAATTTTCAGAAAATGTTCTCAAGATATTTAGAATTTTCAAGAATATATTTTTCAATAAAATATTTCTCATTTACTTTTCTGTGTTTTGTTCATGCTGTTTGAATATGGTGTATCATACATATCAATTCTGAAAAAATGTTTTTTTGATAATAATAACTCCATTATTATCTTACTATGTGCTTTCTAAGAAAGACAATAAGCATATGTTGGTTTCCCTGTATTAATTCTCTAATTCTCCTACCTTGCAAAATGACAATCTTTTTCTGTTGCTTTTGCTGTTACTTTCTTTTCATTCTGATAGATATTTTCACTTTGTCTTTGAAATTTTCACTCAATCTTTTTTTATCAGTTTCATAGTTTTTAATTTGTAAGAGGCTTTCTTGTTACCTGAAACTATTTTACATGTCTCATAATATTTATCTTGTGGGATAATATGTCACAGTTCTTTGATGATATGATTCCCATTTTTGAAAAGTACATTCTCTTTCTGCATTTTTACAATGATGTGTGACTCACTGTATATTCGTGCAGAGTGTGTGTGAATAAGTGTGTGTATGTATGTACATTTGTTCATCTTCTTCTTTCATTTTGGAAACTTCCTTAAAAGTCTGGTAGCATTCAACTCTAGAATAACATGCCAGACTAGAACTTTACATACTGTGTGGAGCTTCTTCACTTACAATGTCTCTGGAGGAGAATTCCTCCTCCTACCTCCAGGAAGGACTCTCAGAGTACTATTTCCTTTTTTCCATTTAAGTGACTGAATGTTTCTCTATCCAAATTCCTTCTTTCAGAGTCTTCAACTATTTCATCTCTCATTGTGCCTTTTGCTCACCTGCTGACTTTTAATTTGTAACATGTCTATTTCTTAATCATCATAATAATTGAGTTTTAAGAGGGAGGGATGATAAATACGTGTGCTTAAATTCACATACTTATCTAGGATTGGAAATGATTCTAAATACAAGAAAAACAAAGGGAAGAAAGGAATGAGTAAGACAAAGTGTTATAAAGTAATGTATGATGTTATATAAATGTTAGAGAAGCAGAGAGATAGAAAACATGTCATTTGGAAGAGCTTGAGCAAAGTCCTGAAAGCTACACTGAGCATGGTGTAGAGATTTTCAAGTAAAGGGTCTTCTTTAACTGCAGCATTCGGAACTTGAGTGAGGAGGCAGAAGAGAATGACTTTGTGTAAGTGGCACTTAACAATAAGGATTCGTGCAATATTTAAGAACAGATGAGCCAAATTATAATATCTAACTTCAAGAAAACATCTAACTTCAAGAAAGATTTGTCATTACTTGGCCAAGTAAATTTAAGAAATAAATATAACTCCTCAACATGAGCTGATAGGCTACTGTAGGATTAGAGGAAAGTTTTAGGGCTTAAATACGAAAGAAAAATCATCCCTTATGGGTCATAAACATTTATTGATACTAGAACTATACAATGTATACAGTTACATATATTTTCTATGCTTACATTTTGAATACAACACCTGATTTTGATGATATGTGAGTCTGTGTAGGGTAGTAAAACACACTTATCCTAATAAAGTCACAATTCAAATGTTGTTTTGAAATAATTTTAAGGATTTCTAAGAAAACACTTTGGCCACAAATATTTGCATATTCAAATTTCAATGTCTGGATTAGAAAATAAGATTTTTTTTCTTTCAAATGGATAAGTTCAGTTCATTTAAGAGCCATAAAATTTTATGTAATACACAGTCTGACTACAATAATAAGTTAAAAATAGCTTATAGTTTTGTACTTAACTTACTCTCTTGTTTGACTCTAGGAAAAATAATATCAGCTCCCCTATGGAAAATTATAATCAAACATCCACTGATTTCATCTTATTGGGGTTGTTTCCACCACCAAGAATTGGCCTGTTCCTCTTCATTCTTATTGTTCTCATTTTCCTAATGGCTCTGTTTGGCAACCTGTCCATGATTCATCTCATCTTCCTGGACACCCAGCTCCACACACCCATGTACTTTTTACTTAGTCAGCTCTCCATCATTGACTTGAATTACATCTCCACCATTGTTCCAAAAATGGTTTCTAATTATTTCTTAGGAAAAAAGTCTATCTCCTTCATTGGATGTGGGGTTCAGAGCTTCCTTTTCTTGACTTTAGCAGTTGCAGAAGCACTGCTCTTGACATCTATGGCCTATGATCATTATGTAGCTATTTGTTTTCCTCTCCACTATCCCATTCATATGAGCAAAAGAGTATGTGTGCTGATGATAATAGGATCTTGGACCATGGGCTCTATCAACTCTTGTGCCCACACCACATAAGCCCTCCAAATCCCGTACTGTCAATCCAGGGCCATCAACCATTTCCTCTGTGACATCCCAGCCATGTTGACTCTGGCCTGCATGGATACCTGGGTTTATGAGTATACAGTGTTTGTGAGCACCACCCTCTTCCTCGTGTTGCCTTTTATTGGTATTGCATGCTCCTATGGCCAGGTTCTCCTTGTTGTCCACCACATGCACTCACCAGAAGGGAGGAAGAAGGCCAATTCGACCTGCAGCACTCACCTCACTGTGGTGACTTTCTATTATGCTCCATTTGTTTACACTTATCTGCACCCAAGATCCCTCAGATCTCCAACAGAGGACAAGGTTCTGGCTGTCTTCTACACCATCCTGACCCCAATGCTAAACCCCATCATCTACAGCCTGAGAAACAGAGAGGTGATGGGGGCCCTAAGAAGGGTAATTCAGAGAATCTGTGCTGTAAAAACGTAGGCAGAGCTTTTTGCATGTGTAGCCAGGACTTGGATACAAGTTCATGTATCAGTGTACAGTAATTAGAATTATTATTTTATGCCTAGAGTGCAAGAACTAAAATTAGAGCAGAAGAAAATCACTCATGTCTGGACAAAATTATTTTGCAATAAACTAATCATTTCAACCCTTATCCTTTGTTCTTCATGGTGCATTTTCACATTAACTTCAAATTCATTTCCAAATGCATTTATTTTTTGCTGATATGCTGTCAGTGAAAATGGTTCTTGGTCATGGAAAGGAAAATGGAAACTGTCTAACTGAAATTGTCATTCAGCATAGAAGTTTTACCACTTTCAAATAAGTCTAAAACAGAAAAATAAGTGTTTCCTGAATGTCAAGATCTAACTGAAATTCAGAAGACTTCTTAGTCTTCTCACGGTAGACCCATAACTTACCAGTTAATCTTTCTTTCAATTTAGAGAGACTTATTACAGGGACTTAGCTGAAACTTCAGCAGGGATTCGGACTTCTCTTTCTTGTCTCTTTTAGGGTGATGAATCCTAGGGAAGTGATTTAACATCAGGAGTACATCAGGATCAACAATGAAAACTTGGAGGTGCTAACAAAAGTCAAGGAAATTGTGAAGTTAATTTTAAGAGGAGTGTTTCAAAGGTTTTGTCAATTAATGGGAATTAGGAATATCAAGGACATTCCCACAATCGCCCATGACATTCTGCACACACAAAGTTTACATCCTAAGTAATGTTAAAAAACAAACTCAGTTGGGGGCCGGCTTGGTGTCTCAGTGGTTAAGTTAGCACATTCTGCTTTGGCGGTCCAGGGTGCACCGGTTTGGGCCCTGGGTATGGACCTACACACTGCTTGTCAAGTTATGCTGTGGCAGGCATCCTACCTATAAAGTAGAGAAAGCTGTGAACGGATGCTACCTCAGGGCCAGTCTTCCTTAGCAAAAAGAAGAGGATTGACAGTAGATCTTAGTGCAGGGCTAATCTTCCTCAAAAAAAAAATTCAATTGAGTAAATTTTACAGATTTTATTGGCTTTATTCAATGATTCATGAATCTGAAAACATCCCTTCTAGCATCCCACCTAGACAGGAAGAAGCTCTGAAGACCTATACAAAAAGACAGACCTTTATAGTCAGAAGGAGGTGGGACAAGGAAGTTATTCTTAAAAAGAGCTGATTGGTTCAGGCAAGGTCAACTTCCCTTGGGGGATGGCGGGGTCCATCAGGTGGCTTACCTCGCTAGTGCTGACCAGTTAATTCCAGACTGAGTGGTTTGAGAATCTAGTCCTTGGAGAGGTTGAAACTGTAATTAAGTTAGGTATATGTCTTGGCTTGTTGATGGGGACTTAGCACAAGTGACTCCATTCTGGACCTGTTGTCTCTTTTGTAACAGTAGCCACTGCTACTCTTGTATTAGATAATATCTCAGATGAGATTTTCTTCTTCATTTACTACTTCTTATAGGTTTCTCTGAAATAGGTTGAGAAAAGTCAATATCTATGTACAAATTTGAGTCACTGATAATATGGGTCAGTTACTATCCTAAACAAGTCCCACTTTTATGGCCAATAAAAATCCCTCAGCTCATGTAAACTTCCCCCCGGTTGAAGTGCTGCCACTGCTCATCAGTGATAACTGCACAAATGTTCTTTATCATCTCAGGTATGGCAGGGAGGGGAAAGGTCATACTCTACAGAATTTGAAGGGCACAGCACAAAATGAAAATATGAGGTCTCTTGTTCTAGAAGCACGAAAAAGTGATTTAGTGGTCCTAAAATGCAAAGTTTTTTCCTTCAAAATTAATTTATTAGCTATAAATGAAATACAAATTACAAACAATATTTCTTGTATCATGATTTTATATATAATAAATAGTAATACTTTATTATGTAATGCCTGTATTGGTCATAATATTTTTCTGGCTCACTTTTCTCCAAATTTATTTTCATCAAAATTTATACTTTTAAGAACTTCATTTGTTATCAATATAATTGAAAATATTGTCAGTCAATGATGGCAAATGCTAAGATGCAATTAACTTTTGATGATTTTTGATTTTGAGAAGCATCTGCTTAAGTTACCGAAGCTATTATGCATGCTTATACGTTGTGAAAATTTGGACTGAATTTCTGATGTTGTATCAAAATATAAATTTTACTACATGTGGAGCTGATGATTCTCATGAGAATTTTTTTCTAAAAAGATTTCTCTTATGAATCAAATTCAACTTAGCAATCCATATAAATCAATTTCATATAAATCAAATTTAATTTTAAATCTGAATTTAATCAATGGCTTTCTAATAATTCCTCTCAAATTTCTGGTAACTTGTGGACTTTGTATAAAAATTCGAAGTGTCCTCATGTTTCTAATGCCTGTTTATTCCTTTTATCATTGTATATTCAATTACAAGTGAAATGCATGCTATTTTTTGTTGTTGCTAATAACTGGCTTTTGAAACTTCAAGGGAAAGAGTTTTCTTTTCCTTCATTAATCTTTCATATCACATTTTAAATCCTCAAATTACCTTTAAATTTTGTTTACAATTCTAATCCTGTGGATGTTTCTTTTGCAATGTTGCAGTAGTTTCAAACCATTGATTCTGGACTCTTCGATGAATTCTGTGAGTCCCTTGTATGCTTCAGTGCAATGACCATGCGTACACGTTTATTTAAAAATTGCTTTCTATCCCCAAATCCCCACCCAGTACATAGTTGTATATTTTAGTTGTGGGTCCTCATGTGTACACTTTTATTTAAAATAATTTACTGGCAAGTTTGCTTCCTAAGCTACCTAGCATTTCCTGTTCTGGCACTCAGGTGAGATAGTTAATAATTTCTTAGGTGACAGAGGGATGGGCTCTGGGACTGAAGGATAAGTCAGCCCCTGCCCCCATCATAGGTCATTGCTGCTGCCAGGCAGAGATTCTCCTTTCTAATGGGCAGTGGCCACTTCCATCATTGTTGTTACACCTGTAGCTGCTGCTTTCATCGCTACCACCAATTAAGTTCCAGGTCTCAACCCAGCTACTCCCTTGGGGTCCTGTGGTGCTTTGAACACAGATGTGTGTGTGCACATGAGGAGGCCAGGCCAATTGCCCTTTGTGCATGCTGCCTTAGCCCACATGTGCAGGTGCTGTTGCTGGACAAAAACTAGCATCCTAATGCTTCCATATAACCTAGCTCCGCTGCTCAGGTGTATACTCCGAGATAAAGTTATTAACAATTTCAAGGTTTTAACAACAGAGCATTAAACCAAGAAAGAAACCTTTCTGAGCATGAGACACTATGCAAGCAAACAGGGCACATGCCCGGGAGGGCAGGCCTGAGAAGAGTAGAATGAATGAGCAGGAGAGGAATAATATCATGCAAATCAGGAAAATGATGAGAATGTCTGCTGTTTTTGTCATTTATCATCAGTGGAAATAATCTGATGGAGTGTCATGTTGAGCAGAGATTCCCAATTCAGACTCCTTACCTATTTCAAGTAGTGACTAAGGGAGGTAATCAGGAGATATGGATCAATTTTTTGCCCTGGAACACCATGGCCTAGGCGAAACCATGCCATATCTCTGGATGTAGTTTGTTCAAGAGCAAGATGGAATCATTTTGCCCTTTGGTATCAGTAAATGGTGTAGGAGAGGAAAAATAAGTTTCCTCTATGTTTCTATGTTCCTGGCTAAAAAATCCCCTGTAATAAAAGAAAGATTAACAGGAAACAAGCGCAAGTTTCGTAACATATGCATGCTATATAGATAGGAAAGACCCAGGAAAATCAGCTCCCTGAAATGGCCAAGTCTTCACCTTAAATATCATCTTTAGCTAAAGACGAAGATGTTGGGGGAAAGGGGAGGAGCAGTTAGGGGAGGTTACCAGGAAAGGCACAGTAAACAAGAGCATGTTCTTTCTGCAGATTTGAGCTGCCACTTTACTCCATTGATAAGAGTTTCTAGAGATCTGGTCATCCTCCACCACCTGGTTAAGAGAGGGAGAAACCCTTGCAAATGGAAATTTCCCTCATAAATGTAAATATCTCTTGCAAAAGGGTGACTTCTACTCCAGTTTTCACAAGTTGTTCTATGTCTGCTGATTCTTAAAAGTAACCAGCCTATAATGATCTTTATGCCAAAGAGGCACATTTGGGGGTGGCAAATTTTGCTTTCCTTTAATGGCATCATTAAAGTCTCTCTTACTAACTTTACTACAAAAGCAAGGATAATTCAAATTTTCGTGGCAACAAATCTGGAAATGAGGATTAATAGGTCAAAGCAAATACTGAGCACTCCAGGCTATTAGAAATGACCTTGAAATTCTTTATTCCAGTAGTCCCATGGCTCAGGAAAGTAGTAAACTAATTCCCACAGATATTGTGTCTGCACAAATGAAGAAGGCCATTCCTTCTCCCATAAACTCTTACCATTAGGAAGAGCAATATAGAAAGAAGACAAATTATTCAAATATTCTACCAGTATCTCCATTGTTTGTGAGAATCTACCCCAGATCATTTTAAAAACTGGACAATAAAGTCTCTCAGGATAGAAATACCCAAGTTGTCTTCAACTCACAGGGTTCCTGGCTCACTGTTCATTATGTCTCCTTTTAGCCATTTTTATTATCATCCAGTTGTTAACCAATAATTATTACCTTGTACTTCTTCTCCTTGTCTTTTACTGAGGAAGATAGACCCTGAGCTAACATCTGTGCTAATCTTCCTCTATTTTGTATGTGGGTCAGCACCACGGCATGGCCACTGACAAGTGGTGAAGGTCCATGCCTGGGAACTGACCCTGGGCTGCTGAAATAGATCACACTGAATGTAACCACTAAGCTATGGGGCTGGCCCCGTATCTTTCATTTCTTATTCATTCTTCAATTGTTTCATGACAGGAAAATGCAAATTTTAAAGCACATGGTCTCTATTTGGATGCTTTTATAATGCACATTGTGTGCATTGAGTTTTCTTATATATTAAGTTATCAAGGTTTGATTTACAGAAAGGGAAATTCTATTTCTCTTCCTATTTTTAGTGATGAGTATCTTTCTCAGACAATGAAGTGTGGGTGAATTGTGTGATAATATGGATTAAAGTAATAATTGCCTTCTTGTAATGTTTAGTTCAACCCCAACTACTCATTTAGTTGCATTCAAAATCTGGAATAAAAAAGACAGTTGTTATTTGGACCAAATGTCTTATCACTCACTAAATAATTACTGACTAATTGCTGCATTTTACGGGACACGAAGATGTATGTGTCATACAAACTGGGAGCCAATTTCACATTTCGGTCTTAACCTCCATCCTTTTGTCTTATTTCCATGAAGTCAAACAATCATGAAATCCTCTTCATTTTCTCTCCTAAATATTTTTAAATATATTTTTTCCTCACCTATCACTGTAATCACTTGCTCCAAAGTGCACTCCAAACATTAGGAATTATCCTGCTTGTAATGATTATAGTGGTCTCCTTGGTGTTCTGTCTTATCTCAAAGGTTTTAAATGCATATTTGCAGCAGCTAACCGCCAAAGAAATGACACGCTCCCAAGACCCCATTCCTGTTTCACTCTGTGATTATGTTGATGACCTGCTCTTGGAATTGGAAGGGAGTTTGAGATGGAAGAGCGTAGTGTCTGCCCTTGTGACAGAAATAGCATCTTTAGGTCCTATTTTTCAGGATAATGATTGGGGATGTAAATAATGGTGGTTCCTTGGAGGCACTTATAGTTTAATATTTCTGTAAGAGCAGAATCTAAAATTTAAGAGAAAATAAACGATGCTTTCAAGGGTGCAGAGTACAATTCTCTGGAAGCAGTGGCTGTGTTAGTGGTTTCCATTTTCCTGCACTTTCAAATATTTACCCAGCATCACTACAATTGAATGTCCAAGTGGATTTGGACATTTGTACTTTAGAAGATATTTCTATGCAAAGCTTCAACTATATTTGGAAAAAGTCCATATCCCTTACCTTGACCCGTCTGTGAAGCTTCTTTGATCTGCATGTCCTAACTTTCTCCCACTCACAGCTTCCTGCTGCTCTCTTTCCTCAGTCATTTGAGGTCTTTGAGAGTTCTTTCCCTGAGGTTGACATGACCAGTCTCTTCTTCATGTCAGGGTGGCCTCCCTGATGATTCTATGTGATAAATCTCCCTGACTTCATCAATGCCCAGTGTGACTATATAATGTGGGCTTTAGGTGTTTATCGCTCACACTGACATTTGGGCTCCACATGGTCAGAGGCTGTATCTCCTTGTCCATTGTTTTACCCACAGTAACAAGAATGATGAGCATCACACAAAAGTGCTCAGTACGTACTTTGAATTAATAAAGAGTAAATGGAGGCGAATGAATTTCCATGAAATCCTCCCAATTGCTTGTGCCTGGTGCGAACCTTGGAGGCTATTTTTTTCAGTTTGTCATTATCTCATCAGCACCTATTGTTGTTACTGTTGTATAAAAGTGAGTTGATTGTTGAATGTCTCCAGGATATAGTTGGAAATAGTGTATTTTTTACTAAATGAGAAATTGTATCATTGGTGATTTTTAGAGGGTAAATCAATGGTAGAAAGACCTGAACACCAAAGCCAAAACCCAAAAATTAATCCCAGAGGTCATATGAAGAGCAGGAAAACGTACATACATTTTTTTTTTAATCCAAGAAGAAAAACAGGCTCCAGGAAAGCAAATAAATGAATTGTATCAAAGACTGAGGAGTCTGACTCACATTTCATTGCTCATCTGAAAGGGAAAGGGAGACAGAAGGGGATGAATCCCGACTTTTGTGTAGAGAAATTATCTCGCTATTTCTTCCTTCAGATGTTTCATGCAGCATGTTCACAATTTTCTTAAATTGTATCACATTTCAATATGCTCAGTTGAGTCCACAAATAACACAATACAGATATGTCCCTAGCATTTGCATGCCATATCACCCCATTCTTCTCTGGGAGGCACTACATAATGTGTCTTTTTCTACACCATCAAGCAATTAACTCAATTTTCTCCAGACACTGATTAGGTGTCCTACAAATTTAACTAAATTCTGACACTATTAACCTAAGGATACCATCAGATTCCACAGGTTTAGGGTTCAGTCCAAAAAGGCTGTCCCCACCTTAGATGCCAATCACAAGTCCAAGTGCCAGTGCTTCTGACCTGTGACCTATAAAATGGAGGTGCCCATGAGCCCCTCCTCATTTGTGATTAATCTGCTAGAGTAGCTCAAAAAACTCAGGAAACTGCTTTACTTACTAGGTTATAGGTTGATTACAAAGAATATTAAAGGATATGGATGAACAGCCAGATGAAAAGATAGATAGGGTGAAGTCTTGAAGGGTCCTGAACAGAAGAGCTTGGGGCTCTGCGTCTGGAAACATTCCACTTCATCAACCTAGAAGATCTCTAACCCCAGTCCTGTTGTGTATAAAAAAGGTTTTACTACTGCTATTTTACTGATACACTTAAAGGTACTTCAAACTATGAAGGGGGTTATGTAGGAGTTTTAATGGTCATAGAAAAGAATGAAGGCTTGAAAGAGTCCATCCTTCAAACTCTCCATTCACTGCCCAAGTTCACACTGCCAGTATCTTTCCCTGGCTTCTTTAATACCTTTTAAAGTGTTTTTGTGACTAGAGTCTGTTTCAAACTTATATTATATCCTATACAGTGTCATCCAAGTTTTTTTTTTCTAAAATACAAATGTGATAGTTTCATTCCACAAGCTATAATTTTCTATTGAATGCACAAGACTTTCCAAACTTAGATTCATATTCCACTGCTTCTAAAGGTACATTATGTCTACTTTTACCTGTTTGCTATCCCAAAATGTGTTCCTCTTTGGCTTGAGTATTTTTGAGAATAAAAGACTAAGGAAGAAACTTTGACCTTCCCCCTAACTGCCTGTTCCAAAGAGGAGCGACCAACACAGATAACAATAGTATTATATGAACTAGATGTGGTGGACAGGGAGGAAACTAACAAGGCCCATTTCATCAGTCTTCCCATTTTCCATCGTCTTTGCAAGGTATGGCAAACATTTGTCTATTTAACTTTTGCCTTTCCAGCTACATGTGTATTGCCTTCCTTTTCTTTGAAGTCCCAAACCAATACCACAAACATCACCTTCTGTCTTTAGCTGAAGATTGTATTTAAGTGGGGGCTTTGGCTATTCTGGTGAGTTACTCAGTTTTCCTGGCTTTCTTCCATGTTTACATGTTATAGAACTTGTTTGACTTTCTCCTGTTATTTTGTCTCGTGTCAATTTAATTCTTCGACCAGCCAGAGGAACCTAGAAGTGTAGATGAATATTTCTGCCTGCTCTACGTTCAAATTTCAACTTGTGGAAAGTTGTATTTATATTTTACATATTATAGCTGAAACCTAAGTTTCTCTTATTACTTCACATATTGCATGCTGTAGCTACCTAGTCATTTGCCTCTGTGCGTTTAGGTAAATATTTCCTTTAAATACAAATAACTTCTTTCACATCATTTGAATATATAATTTTCTTAATTTAATTTAGAATAAATTGTGATTATTCCCACATGCAGGTCATTTAATCTCAATACTTTAATTGAAATGATAAATACACCAAATTAAATAATCCCATTCAAAATTGTTTTATAAAAGTATGTTAGGAGAAGACAGACTCCAGATATCAATTACAGTTAAGATAAAGCAAAACAGGTAAGCAAAATTAGAAACATCACATTTGAATGCTTCTTTTCTTACTTCATATTCCATTAGCTATATTTTATGTATCACAAATAAATTTTATATACTGCATATATGTAATTTAAAAATTATTTTATGTGATGCTCTAAGGCTGTGCTGTCCAATGCAGTAGCCATTGGCACCATGTGGCAACTGGGCACTTGAAACATGTATAGTCAAAAGTTCAATGTCCTCTAAATTTAAAATACACATAAAATTATGAAGACCTACATTAAAAACAACATAAAAGGGGCAGGCCCCATGGCTTAGTGGCTAAGTTTGTGCACTCTGCTTCAGTGGCCCAGGGTTTCACTGGTTCTGATCCTCACTGTGGACCTAGCACTGCCCATCAGGCCATGCTGAGGTGGTGCCGCACGTAGCAGAACCAGAGGGACCTACAACTAGAATATACAACTATGTACTTGGGGGGCTTTGGAAAAAAGAAGAAGAAGAAGAAAAATATGGAAACAGATGTTAGCTCCAGTGCCAACCTTTAGAAAATAAAAATTAAAAAACATAAATGATCACATTAATAATTTTATATTGATTACATATATAAATTATAATATGTCGATAAGAGTATATCACTATATAAATAGCAATATATGTACAAACATATGTAATACAATATATTGTAATATGTTATTAATATAAATGTTAATATTAATTTTGATTATAGTGTTTGGCATTAAATCAATAAACTCTTTAAATCAACTTCACTTTTTAAATGTGGCTATTAAATTTCACTATTTAATTGTGAGTCACCTTATATTTCTACCAGACAGTGCAGCTCCAGGGTATTCTGGTCAACATGTAAAGGGAAATAAACAAGAGCAAGGGCAGCCATGACTATTCTTTTATAGAAGAGATTACCCCAAACATTCTGTTATGGCCCCAGGTCTTCCTCATTTTCAGGCTGCCGATAATGGGATTCAGCGTGTGGGTTAAACTGGTGTGGAACACTGCTAACAGCTTATATTCTTCTGGTGAGCAGAGATTCCTGTTCTAAAGACAGATGTAGACAAAAGGTGCATAGTAAAATGTCATTATGGTTAGATGTGTTGCACAGGTGGTGAAGACCATTTTTCTTCTCTCTTTTGAGTGCATACAGTAAACAGCAAAAGGGACATAGCCATAGAAAGCAGTGATTCAAAGGAAAGAAAAAAGGAAAGAGAGGCTTGTGCTCACAAAAAACATGTACTCATAGACACAGGTGTCCCTACAGGCCAGAGGCAACATAGTTGAGACATTGCAAAAGAATTGACTAAGGCAGTAAGGAATGTGGAGGGTGTAGACTGGGTGTGGCAAGGAGTTTATAAATCCCCAAACCAAGATCTTATGATCATCTTTACATGCATTATTTTACTCATTCATATGGGCTAATGGAGGGGGTGCAAATAGCCACATAACAATCACAGACCATGAAGGCCAGTAGTAAGACTTCAGAACGTGCCATGGTCAGGAAGAAGGAGTTTTGCACCCCAAACCCCAGGTAGGACATGCCTCTCTGGCCAGGGAGGAAGTTGAACACCATCTTGAGGATGGTGGTACAGATGTCCATCAGGTCCATAAGGGAGAGCTGGCGGAGGAGAAAGCACATCAGTGTGTGGAACTGGGGATCCAGGCGCATGAGGTGAACCATTGCTGAGTTATCCAACAAGGTTTGAAAGAAAATGAGGATGATAAAGAACAAGAGGAGCGCTCCAGCTTGATTTGGGGGAAATAATCCCAGCAAAATGAAGTGATTTGAAGTTGGATTCCATTTCTACATGAGAACTCACTTCTTTAACTTCCTTGAAAGAAAAAACAAAAACAAAGCACAGGACATGAAACAAAACAGGAGCGTAAAAAGAACTCTGACTTTACTAATGTTTGTTAGAATGAATTGTTTTTCCTTCAATCTTGCAGCTTTTCTTCAATCAAATTCAGAAATGAATGCTCCCTCTCCAAGTTTCCTAGTAAGCATTTCAGCAAAAGATCTTAAAGTATAAAGTCATGTCATAACCAGCAAAGATAAACAAGACAACTAAAGCATTCCTCTGTAGATAACTCCTGGCAAAGCACATGGCTCACAATTTATCCGCAAATCACAGAAATCCCTGCATCCCTGAACGTCTGTCAATCTGACACATCATATTGACAACAGTAACTGGAACAAGTGACTCAGAAACACTTTGCATGCTTGAATTCTAAGTCCTTTATTACTGAGGTTTCTTCTACGTCGTCAGTTTCTGCTCTTTCCTCCCCACTGCCACTACTCCAGCCAGGCAAACCATGATTCTTTACCTCTCATGTACTTTATAACTTCTATGTCTTTACTGAAAATGTGCCCACCACCCAAAATCAATGTCTTTGAACTATGAAAGTATGTATTGTCTGCCCTACATCTACCTTAATTATAAAATATTACTTGAATATTCTTTCTTCTGTAATGATGTTTCCATTTTCTGAAGCCCTACAGAATTCAAAGTCAAATGCGCATATTTTTATACATAGTTTTCTTCATCAGGCAAGTTACACATGACAAAATTCACAGATTACATGATATATATTTTTGCACTCCATTTTCCACTGCTTCAAGCAATAACTAGTATGACAATGAAAATGTACAACAGTATGGCCATTGGTCTCACTCTCCATATATACTCTCTCTTCATATCTATATTTATCTTTTTCTCATATATCTTTGAGTTGCCATAAATTATATGAAATGCTTTTCACCTTATCTCATTTATTGCAATTCTTTGCCAACCAAAATTCTGTTAACTTCGGTATTAATAACTCTATTTTTCAAATAAGAAAAGTAATATTCATAGATGTGACGAGTAATCTCAAATATAGTTAGTGATGCAATCAGATTTTGAGCCTGTGTGACTGTTTCAAATTTCTAGTTATTTCAATATTCCAAGTTTCCTAATTTTTGGTAAACGCTTTGTTCTGTGTACCATGCCTTATTGAAATCAAGTAGTGTAGTTATTACTCTTTTTCAAAAGATCAGGCTTAATTCCATATTTCAGAGTAGGTCAAAGCATACTGCAATTAGATGGGATATGTATATTTTCTCTGCATTTTAGTTTCTTTGCTGTTAGTGGAAGCAGAATCAAGCAATTGCAAAGTTATTCCACTAGAAAAGCAGGTATGAACAGGAGGAGCCTCTTGATTTATACATCATGTATGTTTGTACTTACTCTCTTCAGATTTAATTGATTAAACAGAGCCACTATTTAGAAGTAAAGAATAAAGAAGAGTTAAAGATGAATAATTTTTCCTTTCTGGAGAATCTTCCTACCTTTTTATGCCTATACCTTTCCTTTGGGAATTTTTACATGTAACTCAACTTTTTATAGCCCTTTTCTACTTATGTTAACTCAATTCTGGCAATTTGTTCTTTCCTTCACTCAGTCTCCCAAACATGCATAAACTGTGATTGTTGCACTTCTTATAATTTCAATATATGTTTGCTGTCTTCCTTCTCTGTGTCTCCATGTGGGATTTCCTGTTTTATGTGTGCTCATCTGTCTCAAGGAGACATTCAATGACACATTATGTCGAAGACACTGGTTTGGGTTTCAATCTTGTGTTACTGATCTTTCAACTGTAAAGAATAACAAGTAATGTTTGCTTAAGTTATTCATATTTAGTAAGTTAAAATCATATATTACTTCATATAACATTTAAACACAAGTAAAATTATGAAAAAGAAATTTCACTTTTATAGCTGTTTATTTGACAAATGCTAACAATGAAAAGTACAAAGTCAGGAACATAACACATGCACAATTTTGTTAGGCATGGATGCTAGATGGGATTGTAGACAGTCTCTACTTTTTATAACTTTCCATTAAAAAACTGATGACATAACAGATAAAGACAAAACATACAGTCACCATCCTTATAATACAATCATTCCCTCAAATGATATTCACTAAGTTTCTATTTTATGTCAGTGCAGCCAGGTATTGAAATGCTTTGGTGATTAAAACACGCAAGAATCTACAAGTACATAGTTCAAGTGTACCAAGAATAGGCCAGCAAACTCTAACTCCCAATCTGTTGTCATATAGTGATTAGTACTGTAGATAAAAATAAAGTAGAGTAAAGGGATAGACAGACAGATAAGAGAACTCAAAACAGCCACTACGTGGAGGCAATATTCAAGCAGATCTGGTCAAAGAACTTTCAACTTGAGTAAACAGCAAGCAAAATTAAAATCTGTTTTCTCAGGACAATAGCTGTGAGCCCAGGGATTTTGAAGGACAGGGCATTAGGGCATTGGTGTAGGAAATACCAGACCATGGTAAGGACTTGGATTTGTTTTGGTTGAGATGAGAAGCCTGTGAGAGTGCTATGATCTTAGGTATATTTCTAGAACTCACATGACATGTTCTGGGTGAGTAGAGAGCTGCAAGGAGGAGTGTCTGTAGGAGTCTAGGCAGGGAGGAATCAAAACAGCCCTGGAAATAAACTATGGAAGATTTTCTAGATGATAGCACCAGAGTTATTCATGGTGGTAGGGGTTGACTCTGTACTTATTTAATGTTCTTGTTTCTTCCTGAGAATTAAGTTCCTTAATAAATGCACATCCCTTGGCATAGACCATGGCTGTGACTGCAAGATGCCTAGTGATCCTCATCCTAACCTATTATGTCCTTACCACAGTGTTGATACAGACCATCATGAAATGGTTGCCTATCTTATCATTTGTATATGTCTGGTTCCCTCTCCTGACGTTTGATCTTGTCCCTTTTATATGAGTATTGTTCTGATTTTAAAAAGGAAAGTTCTAAGACCTGAGTGAATCAGGATAGTTGGTCACTATTCAGAGCTAGGGTAGCACCTGATGAACTGATCTTTATCTATGGCATTGCACGGTGACTATTGCATAGTGGTTCTCAGGATTTTATCTGCCTGCTGAAATGGACCCAAGTTTTGCATTAGAACTAAATTAATATGATTTCATACTGATAAAAGATGACTAGTTTAATTTAAAAATCAGTCTTTAGCATGTGTGTCCTGGAAATAGGAGAGAAGTGACACTTGGGGTACTTTCCACATCCTTTTATTTAATCTAGGTTTAAATTCAGGGGAGAAAGCTTACAACCAGTCCTCCCAGGAAGTATGTTTACAATAGCAAGTGCTGAACAAATATAGCTGGATCTAAGTTTATGTATTCCATGTTTATAAGAGATGCAAATTTGCATTTTGATGCTCAGCTGCACAAATTGGAACAAAGAGTATCATAAAATTCTTTGATGATAGTTATAACTATTTTGTTTCCTATATTGAAAACTGTCATCTTCTCAGGCAATGGAAACCGATAGTTACTTTCAGATCCTGTAAATCTGGGGTTTAAAGCTTCTAGTACGTGAAACATAGGAGCTAGATCTCTATTTTCTATTGATCTATTTCATTGATGCCCAAAGATTTCTTTTTTGTGTATGAGACTTATTTACTGCATTAAAATTACATGAAGCACCACCCTCTGGTTACTTTATGACTTGGAGAATATTGTTCCTGTGGCTACAAGTTGAGTCTATCATTAATGTCTCCCTTGATCATCTTAAGAAGCTTATGGCTGACAATTATAGAGTTAAAAGGAAAATTACTACACTGACAGAATCTACTATGTGTAAATATGCCAATCTCAGGGTCTTAAATTTATTTTGCAAAAGTTACAGTTTAAGTATACTTTCAAAAAGTTTTATAGACAATAAGTGTAAGATCAATAAGCAAGTTGTTTGAGCCTCAGCTAACTCAATCCCAACAACTTTGTAGAACAGCTGTGAAAATGGAATTGAGTTCTGTATGATAAGCACGCAGTAGGTCCTCAAGAAGTGTCAATATTCTTTGTCTATTCTGTAACTGAACCATTGAGTGGCCGCTTGTCCAGAGAAATAAAGTGTATTAATTAAGATCACACATATCACTCCATGGCTGCGCATCACTAAATTCTAACTCACTCGTGTTACCTCTTTTTACATTTTAACTTTACCCTTGGCTTTTCCAATTTGTTATGGAACTGTCTATTCTCTGTGCAACAGAAAATATTTCTCTAAGATAGGAAAACCATATCTCCCAAATATCTCTCTAGGTTAAAGCTAGCTCAAATCAACTTAAGTTAACAATATTACTATCACTCAACTTGTCTGAAGTTCTTCCTAATTTTGTATTGTGGGTGAGGAAGTAGATTTTTAATGACATCATTTTCTGCTAACAGTCCCTTGAATTATTTAAAATGTTTAAGCACCAAACTTTGCTGACATAGTCTCTTAGGCTATGCTACAAGATCATGTCACTCATCGATAGGCTCTGCATCAAACCACAACTCTCTTTCTGACATGAGAACATTTTCTTTACTTGCTAAAATTCACGAAAAGAAAATGCCTGAGGACACTTTGTAATATCCTTTCCTTTCTGTTCCTACTGCTCATCATTCTCTTTTAACATAAAACCTATGGCCACATTTAGGGTCCTGTTGTCCAGGACTTCTTGGAATCAGAAAACAACTTCACACCCTAGTGAAATATTTCTCCATTTGCATGTGCATTGCTTATTTAATATATTTCCTTTCCTATAACTTTGTTTCAATAAAGGCCAACTAAGACATTTCATACCTAATTCCCTCAGGTTCTAGTGTTGGAAGACAGTAAGCTGACTTGCTATATTCCGTATGCAGAACATTGCATCATCAAGTCTTAGATATTCCTCTTTACCCTTAATTGACCCTCAATGTCTATGGGGGTCAAAATCTTGGGCAACTCATTGGACTTTGCTTATTTGCAGATCCACTCAGTTCTGCACTTACATATAGCAAAGCAATCAATCCAATTAGTACCATTGAATTCTGTTGATCCCGAGAATTAAAACAAAAGGGATGAACTTGATTATTCCAGAATATGATTTTAGAGCTATAAGAGATGTCAGGTCATCATTACTGGAATTTTTTCAGTTTGAGAACTAATGTTAATCCTCTTTAATAGAGATTAAAGAAGTACTAAATAATAGCAGAACTAGTATCAGGGACAGTTTTCTGCCTATGTCCAGTGCGTTTTCAGAGGGAATTAATGGTGACTGTACTAAATTAAATTTTTCGCTGTCAAATATTTCCTTCTATTTGTATAGGGGTGAAACAATTGATCCTTGTAAAATTTAATGCAGTCAGCTGCTCTACTGAAGTAGCAAGTTGACTCTTAGTGATAATGAAATAAAATGAGCATTTAGTCTCAGACAGAAGAGTCTAGCTCCCCACTGATTAAGAAGTCAATTGGGGAAAATTACTTAAGAGTCTAGCTTGTTGACAAGTCTTTGAAGTTGTTCTAAGGGATATTCTAAGAATCAAATGGGATGATATGTGTCAAATGCTTACATAGTGCCTACCACAGAGGAAGGGCTCCATAGATTTCAGCATCTTTTATCATCCTATTCAATCTACAGATTTGTAATTCAGCTAAATGTACATTTAAAATAAAAATTGGACACTCTGACCTGAGACTGAGCATCTCTTTCTGTTTGTGGAAATGTAACTTGCTCCTTTTTAAGGTGGAGGGGTGGCAGTATTATGGATAAGGGGTTGCAGAGTTGTGATCAATGAGAGAATCCAGAGTGAGATGAATTACTCTGAGATGATATCTCTATGGAGCCCAGGGATTTCAAATGAGCTGAGAGATTCCTCATAGTTATTTAAGGAATAACCAGTTTTTTGCTTGCCTGGAGTGAAGAAGACTTTCTGAGAAGATTTTGTGAGTACAGGGAAACTTAGTAACAACAGACTTTATTTGGGGGAATATAGTGGATGGTTGTGGAAGTCTGGGAGAACAGGGTAAAGAGACTACATGAAGCAGGGTACAGATTAGTATGAGATCGTTCTTATAAATAATTTATGGATGCCTACTCAGGGATTTGAGGAAAAAATATTAAAAATGGTGACTGTTTGGGATAGGCACAGATGGTGCATATATCCATGTGCTGTAAGTGCTCCACTCAGGAGAGCATCACTTTATAGAAGGGCCCAATAATGTGGTGGAAATGTTTCCTCCACCCAGGATATGCCAGCCCCTTTCTCCAGGCAACTTGGTGCTTACTTCATGGGCACCTTTACACAGTGACTATTGTGGTGGCTTGAGTGGAGTCAATACATGGTCTCAGTGAAATGAACTTGGCCTCACCAAGGCTGATTTGGTTAAGGCCCAATCTCCCAACAAAGTAAGCCAAAGCTAAGCTACTGTTATTGCAACATTCACTGAGGGGATGTGCCAGCTACCTGGAGTCAAGCTGATTATATTGAACTCTTCCATACTATGAGGGGCAGCAATTTTTTCTTCATAATATACGCACATATTTTAGCCTCTGTATTTGGTAGCCAATGTATTTGCCTTTCTGGATAATAGATCCCTCCAAGAACCTATACAATTCCATCACTCATGGACATATATAGTACCTTACCCGTGGAATCTTATAGTATATGATTTCTGGCCAGTAGGCAGGTTTTTATGGAAAAGAAAGTTGTCAACTGACTCATTCCCATGGAACCTCCTGGTTTTTATCACATGCACCGTGACCTAGGAATACCTGTCCTGACACAAGAGTGGAAGTGCATGGTGAAAGCTCAGTCATATTTGTATTACACATATGATATATAGAATTGACTAGACTTTTTCATTTATTTTTTTAAATTTTTTCCACCTCAGTAGATAGACTTTATAACTAAAGAAACCTCAGAAACTCCAAGTTTTGTAGTCCACATTCTCTCACAATTCCATCTCAAAGTAATTGTTAGGACCTTGAACCTATGCCCACATGATGCCAGGAAGGACTCCCTCAGAAATATTCATCTCAAATTGAACATTGGAGAATAACAAACTGTGCAAAAATCACAGAGGGTGGAGTTCAGGTCCACAATGGATAATGGACAGGAAGACCCACAAGAGAAGAGATTCAGGGGATATTTCATGGGCTAAGGAAGAAAGCCAACACACTACCACCAGGGTAAAAATAAAGATTTAAACTATCCCACCTAGTATGAATTGATAATATGAACAAGTGGCCACTTTCTATCTCTCGTTCTACCCACTTCTGAGTGTGAATTTATACTGAAGTTCTCTTGTTATATATGCATTATTTTGTATTTGAATATTAGGATTTTAAAGCACTTCTTACTTAATTTAGGAATTTTACAACCTAAGGAGCTAAAAGTAGAGGTCTTCAAGAGGACTACACATCATCCAGACATCTAGATATTGAGAAGAATACAATAACTGATTGGACTTGGTGTTTCTTGTTATTTTGGGGAGGGGGTAGGTGTTTTCTATGAATGGGAAAAAGGATAGATATAGGTGTTGGACAGGCAAAGGTGTGCTTCATCCTAAGAGAGTTTGATCTCACCACTTTTTTCAAAGATTCTATTTAAACACTCATTTTATCATGAAAAACTGTTTTGAAGGTTTTCTTGTGTTTATGAAGCAGAGTATGTCAGAGACCGTTAGTTTCCTACCCTGTTTCTGTGCTATCCTTTTGATATTAACAGTAACACTATGCTTTGTGGATGACAATGGAACCAGGAAAAACACTACTTTCCCAGTCTCCTCAAAAATGTAAGTTCTCATTGAGATGATTTCTCTTTAAAAGGGCCTAATTCTTTTAATACTTACCTTGAGGAAATGCAGATCTGATGCCCATGGAAGCAGCTTCTTTATCAGGACAACAGAATAAGATCATGAATATTTCATAGACTTGCAACCACACATCCTTAAGCTGCTGGAAGAAGGAGAAATTGTAGTCTCAGGATTTCTTGCTACTTAAGTATAACGGATTCTCTAAGTGTTTCAGCCACTGCCTGCATTTTTGTTACTTGCTGCCAAATGCAGTACCTAAAAAAAAACATTTCAATGATTTGAGCTTCCTTCAAAATTTATAACATACTTCTGGGAAAATTTATGTAAATTATTTGATTGATTCCAGTTTAATTCCTCCATGTAAGCTGTGGCTATGCAATTAACAAAAGAGGACTTAAATAGTCAAAGGAGCTGATGCTAAAGAGAATTCAGGAATCCTACAAATCTTTTGAAAGTGAAAATAAAGTCAGGAAAGAAAAGAAAACCTCAATAGCTTTACTGTTGTACAACTTGCTTTTATTCAACAAGTAATATATCAAGGTTTTTACATATAATTACATACAGTATTTCTAATTTTTAAAGAAATCTACATAGCGTTCTATTATATGAATGTGGAGTATACTAATTCATAAATATTATAGCCAGAAACTTACTGATAAAAACTTGGATTCCTTTTTATTATAAACAATTGTGCAATGTATAATTTTATACATATGGCCTTTCCCATAATGCAGGCATGTTTACAGGGTAAACTAATATTTATTGTATTTCTCTTAGTTTTAAATAGGGGAAAATTGGTTCAAATTTCTGAAAAAATAGATTAAGAATATTGAATTGAAGTTTCTTGACTTGAATCTATTGGAATTTTGCCTGACATCAGGGGTGTACCAGATTGCTTACTACTGCCTATGCCCAAGTACCTAGATATATGGCCATTTTAGAGGAAAATATTTACAAACAGTGAACCTATGGCATGCAAAGCAGAGCAGGTGTGGTTTGCACTGATGGATGCTTTAAGAATGTAGAGGGAATCATGGCCTGGCAAATGCTTTTTTGTCCTTTAGAATCATATATTTTCATTGCTCTGCTCACAGTTGTCTCCTTAAAAGGTTCCAATCTCACTTTTTAAAAGGTTTGCCTGGCTTTACATTGTGTTGTGGCTTGGTTGATTCCACTATGACCTATGAGTCTCATCTCACTTTCTCACAATGACAAGACACTTAGGATTCAGGGATCCGACCTGCATCCTCTTGTCTGGAATGTTCCTTGTCAACACATCCTTATAGTCAGTATGTTTTCCTACTCTGAATTTATACCTAGAGACTGGAATGTAGTAGGGTCTGAAAAAAGACACCACCTGAATGACTAAATGAATGAATAGATGCACCACTCTGTCCTCATCACCACTGTCTGCTCCTCTCTAAATTCTCTTGCTAGTGTGTGTGAGTGTATGCAGTAGCAGCCCCTTCATAAAAGCAGTAGTTTGAAGATGATCTGAGCTCTACTAAATCGGAAGGAGGCGTATTCAATCAGAGGGTAGTAACGGGAGCACATTTACGTTATATGTCATAAGTTGAGCTGAGACTTCTATTAGCGACCTTTTCTGGCCACATTGAAAGTGGATTGATAGCCTTAAAGTGCATTCTAAAGACTTGATGCTCTGAGCTAATTCTTTCTCTGTTTTTCTTTATTAAAGATTGGCACCAGAGCTAACAACTGGTGCTAATCTTTTTTTCTTTCTTCCTTTTCTCCCCAAATCCTCCCCTTACATAGTTGCATATTTTAGTTGTGGGCCCTTCTAGTTGTGGCATGTGGGATGCCACCTCAGCATGGCCTGATGAGCGGTGCCATGTCTGCCCCCAGGATATGAACCGGTGAAACCCTGGGCCACCAAAGCGGAACGCCCGAACTTCACCACTAGGCCACGAGGCTGGCCCTGAGCTAATGCTTAATTAAACGAAAATGAGTGATTCCTTGACAGACTTTAACAGGTGCTTCTGCATGATTTTTTAAAGCCATATTGTTTCTTAAGCTTTGGATCTCAATTTAGTCATGTTTAATCTAAAATCTTCAATGAACAATAATGAAGAAAACATTGTGTCAAAGGTTAGCTTTCCTTATTTTTAATTAAATGCCTTAATCATGGAACAGATGTCAGAATTCTCCCAAGAGATTACTAAAATCCTAACAGCGAGTCTTATACAAAGGTATAAATCAGATTTGTTCTTGGACCTGTAATGGTTAATGTTATGTGTCAACTTGATTGGGCTGTCCACATAAATGATAAAAATTCAATCTATAAATCAAAATTGGGGTGAGTTTATTATATGAGCCAATCTGAGGACTGTATAGCCCAAAAGAATGGCATTCACCAAGGAAGGAAGCACTCCAAAGAAGCAAGGAGGACAGCATGGTTATATAGCATATTCGAACAAGGAACACAGGGCAGGGATATCTCCTTTTACTACAGTTGCAAGATGCTTTACTAGCACAGCAGGTCAGTGGCCACAAGATAAACACAGTAGGTCAGTTTGACCCTTAGTTTCTAGGAAGAAATGCTTATATTTAAAGAAATGCTGATATGGGAGAGAGCATACACCCGTATTTTTAAAGGCACCATTCTTTGCTTTGCAATATTGTAAAAGTTTAAAGCGTATGTACAATGCATGTTTGGCAGCCCACGTGAGGCCTTTCTGGGAAAACACGGTCAGGCTGACTTAGTTTTAAACCAAATGGCTTCCTCATATACCTCAATATTAATTTATCTTGTCATTTATTCATCAGGGCCAAGATATTTGGTCAATATTATTCTGAGTGTGTTTCTGGAAGAAATTAATATTTCAGTCTGTAGTCTGAGTAAAACCTAGTGCCTTCCCTAATCTGGGTAAGTCTCATCCAATCAGCTGAAGGCCCGAATGAAAACAAAAGGCTGCATAAGAGAGAATTTCTTCTGCCTGACTGCTTTGAAGCTGGGACATCATTTTTTCCTGCCTTCCAGACTCAAACTGAAAAATCAGCTCTGCCTGGGTCTTCCACCTGCCAGCTTTCTGACTGGAACCACAGCAGCGTCTCTCCTGGGTCTCAGCTTGCCTCCTGCAGATCCTGGGCCTTTTCAGCCTCCATCACTGTGTGAGCCAATTCCTTGAAATAAATAATAAATCGTGTATATGTATATATATACTCCACTAAGTAGATATATGCACACATATACCCACAGCCTATGGATGGAAACTCTGACTAACTCAGGCCGATATGTTTTCTTTTGCTCAGCCAGGGACATCTCGTTTCCTTGTATTTTAACGAGTACTGAAATCTTGAATCAAAAATAGTATGCATATAGTGTTTTATTTCTCTATTTTTGACTCCCAATTTTCAGGTACGGACATAAAATTTCAATGTTTGTCTTAATTTATATTAAAAGTGTTATATAATTTATAAAATACATATAAATGTTTCACAACTTCAAGTTTGCCATGAGACGGTGGCAATATCACTGTGCTCATTTCTGGGCTTGTAGTAAGAATTACTGTATCTATCATGTTACACAGCCAGGAATCTGACTCCTGTTTTATAGCGGTTTTTTTTTTTTTTTGAACATCATCAAAGAAAGACATCACTGTGCAATTTCTATACCTTAGATAAACACATGCCATAAGGTATCTAATCTAATTTATCTTTATTTTCTGTTTCATATAAATCAATTTTTAACAAATATTTCTGATTAAATTTTAATTTCAAATGAAATGCCTAGTAAAATTACAGTCTATTTCCACTTTATCTTTTCCAAATGAATTATTTTAATAGTTTTAAAAAAAGAAGCCATAAAATTTACCATCTTCAATTAGAAGTTACAACTTCCAATGCAAAATACAGGCATACCACCCAAAGATACCAGAAGTGAATTCTCTCAACCATCAATTAGCGGAAATCTGTTGAAAAGCACTATTTATGTTCTTACTCCTTAAAAACAATGTTTGGATAGAAACTTCCACTAAACACCTGCAGGACAGTGAGCCCCAGCAGAGCAGACACTTGGCCTCAGACAGCACAGGTATGAATCAAGGGTCCATCTGTTAGCAAGGGGAAGATTTCAGAATAAGTACTTACAAACCTCGTTGTGCCTCAGTTCCTACAGCTGCAGAATGAGAACCATACCCATAACAGTACTTACTCATATGGTTGGTATAATGTTTTAAATGTCTTAAAGCTTCTAAAGCCCTTAGAAGTTATATAGTAAATGTGAAATGTTAGCATAATTCCAAGGGATCCTCATTATTTGTGGAATTTTACTCAGTTTTTTACTTGATTTCCCTTGGCCTTTGTGTAAATTCAACTTGGAGAGGTGCTTAGAGGTGTATTTATTTATTCTTTCCATTTAGTTTTGGAAGCATCTTCTTACATACTAAAGCTTCCTTTCTTTACTACGTTACAATAAGACACTTCAGGAAGGCTATACAAATATTCCTATAATAAAGCTTGTGATCAAAAGTCTACAGAAACCTACAGTCCTCATGGACAAAGGCTTGCCATCAGTTATTTTGTGAGTTTGATTAAGTCATTTAACCTTCAACATCTCAGTTCAGATTTTCTTATCTTGACGAAGAACTAATTGTTCACTCCAAATATAAGTATGAACATCCTGGATTCTACATATTCAAATGTTTTGCAGACTAATCTTACAGGTTTTTTCTGCAATTTCAATGACAACAACCTGAAACAATTCCCCACTCTTTACCCAGTTTCACACAGATGCCCACAGAACCACAGCATGACATCAGTATCATTCAAATCAGAATGTACCTTTATAGATGGGAAGTGCATAATGCATGCTGACATTGTTGATAATGAAAATAATAAAATAATGGAAACTAGAGTGGTTTAAATATGTATTAAAATGGCATACATATGTTCACATATTTCAAAAATGCAAAATAATTCTGCCCTTTCTTTAACATATAAAAGAAAATGTTCAAAAAGCCAATGGCTACAAATAATAAACGATATGAGTCCTCACATTAAGAAATTACAATATATTTTATCCCAAGAATGTAAGGTAAAAATAATCGAAGCCAAGGTATATTTGATTGAAGCTGTGCTACATGAGCACAAAGGAAACACTCTTCAAATGACCAGAGACTAAAGACAGACATAATTTACATTAAAAAAAGAGAATAAACTTCAAAAACTTTTAGATAAAATGAGTCATTAAATATTGAAAGTTTCCATAAACTCTCCTTAATAAGAGAAACAAGAAAATAATATCTGCTATCTTCACTTCTATTCACATTTGCATTTCAGTTTAAATCTAACCCAAAAGCAAAAAGAGGAGAAAAATTGTACAAAGACTAGAAGTCAGTATGCATTATTATTGAAGAACATAATAGTATAAATTGAAATCCTAAAGGGAATAAAAATAAATTTATGTAAAATAAGAAGACATAAATCTTTTAGATAAATTTTCAAATTCCCTAACTGAACAAAAGTTTCAGAAAATTTACTTGAAAATGATAAAAAATAAGAACAAAGCACTATACTCTAATTGAATTCATAGTAAATTTTAGGAGACATTAGAGGAGATAATCTCATAGTCACAGAGAAAAGATTGAATTTTTAGAAGATAGAAGCTCAAACCACAAAAGAAACAATTGAGAAATGCATTTTTATTAATAATTTTACCTTGTCAAAAAGCAGTGCAAAGATTATGACATGAAAGCCGTAGTTACATTCCCACCACCGATGCACAAGACTTGGTTCCCTTTTCTCCACATCTTTGCCAGCATTTGTTATCTTTTATTTTTTGATGCTAGCCATTCTAACCGCTGTGAGGTGATATCTCACTGTGATTTTGATGTTTATTTCCCTGATGATTAGTAAACGTTGAGCACCTTTTCATATACCCATTGGCTACTTTTATGTCTTCTTTGGAAAATTGTCTATCCAAGTCCTCGATCAATGTTTTAATTGGTTTGTATGTTTTTCTGCCATTGAATTGTCTGAGTTCCTTATATATTTGTATATCAATTCCTATCAGATATATGCAAACAGTTTCACCCAACCTATAGGTTGCTTATCCATTTTCTTGATTTCTTACTTTGCTGTGCAGAAATTCTTTAGTTTGATGAAGTCATACTTGTCTATTTTTGCTTTTGTAGCCTAATCTTTTGGTGTGATATCCAAAAAGTCAAGCTCAGACCAATATCAAGGAGTCATTCTCCTCATGTTTTCTTCTACAAATTTATAGTTAAGGTCTAATATTTAAATATTTACTCCACTTTTAGTTGATTTTTTGTATGGTGTAAGATAAGATTTAAATTTAATTCTTTTGCATCTGGATATCCAGTTTTCCCAACACCATATATTGAAGAAACTATCCTTTCCCCATTGTGTGTTCTTGGTGCCCTGTGGAAATTTAAGTTGACCATTTATGCTTTGGTTTATTCTTGGCGTCTCTACTTTGTTTTAATAGTCTATGTATCTGTTTTTATTCCAGTACCATCCTGTTTTTATTAATATAACATTGTAATACAATTTAAATCAGAAAATGTGATGCCTCCAACTCGCTTCTTATTTCTCAAGCTTATTTTAGCTATTCAGGATCTTTTGTGTTTCCATATGAAGTTGAGAATTGGTATAGCCACTACAGAAAACAGTATGAAACTTTCTCAAAAATTGAAAAATAGGATTACCAGATGGTCCTGCACTCTTTATTTCTGGGTACATAACCAAAGTAAAAAATCAACACCTCAAAGAGATATCCATATTCCCATGTTTATTGCAGCGTTATTCCCAATAGCCAAGGTTGGCAACAAACTAAAGCCTGTTGACAAATGAAGGGATAAAGAAATTTTGAGATATATATCTCCATCATTTAAATAGAAGGAGATCCTTCCATTTGCAACAACAGGGATAAACTTGGAGGACATTATGCTAAGTGAAATTAACCAGACGCAGAAAAACAAAGCTTAAATAATTCATGCAGATGTGGAATTTTAAAAAGTTAAATACATAGAATGGTGGTTACTAGTGGTGGGAAGTTGGGGGAAACGGGGAAATGTTGGTCAAAGGGTATAAAATTGCTGTTATGTAGGATAAATAACTCTAGATAGCTAATGCAAGGTATGATGATTATAGTCAATAATACTGTATTCAATACTGGAAACTTGCTAAAAGAGTAGATTTCAGATGCTCTCAGCTCACAAAAAGTGGTAACTATAAAAAAATTTTAACTATGTGAGGAGATGATATCTTAATTAGATAATCATAGTCATTTCACTATGTATATGTATATAAAAGCATCTTTTACATCTGAAAAGTATATAATTTTTATTAAACAATTAAAAACAAACTTAAAACAATAAATAACCATCATAACCTAGGAAAAAATAGGTAGCATTTGTAATTAATAAATGATCAGCATATAAGGAATACTTACGAATAAATAGTCTCAAATCTCAGAAGAAAAAATGGGTAAATGGCAAGAATAGTTTAAAATAAAAGAAACCATGATTTTCAATTGAGTGAATGAAATGATATTTAACCTCATTAGAAATCCAGCAAATGCAAGTTATATGTAAAATATGATTTCCTCCATGGTCAAGAGATTCGTAAAACTGGAAGTTTGTCAATTTCAAGCTTTGGAACGGATATAAAACAATACATAATTTCATACACCTCACATAACTTGTTTACTTTTAGATGGATAAACGCTAAAATTAGAGATTCTCAATCCTCCAGATGTATCTGTGAGCACCGGTACTCACAGTGCTTTCTGTTGACAGTTTGGAGCATCTTATATGTGTGTTGTGTTTGGCAGCAAAGACCACTGACCATTAATGTTTCCCTCTCACTTTTATCCATTGACACAGCCAAGGGCCACTCAACCATCTTTGAGCACCCTCAAAGGAGTGTGCTCACACCTAAATGTAAGTTATTTCATGGGTCACTGGTCCCTTAATTACTTAATTTTTTCCCTGTCTGTGTTTTGACATCTGCTTATTCGGTCAGTGGGTCATCTTGTTTTGGAGAGCTCATGTAGGTTGCCTACAGGCTGTCAACAGATCTTAGAAGAGTATTTTTCCTGTGCCTCATCTTTCCTTTCGTCTCGTTCAGGCCAATTTCAGCTTTTAAGACCAAGTTCTCACCATGCTTTCCCAGTTGGGTTCAGACAATGAACAGGTCAAAATGTCTTCATGTATTGCCCGCTCTGGGGTCCGGCAACCTTAACCAGCAAACCGCATTCTTTGACGTTGCTAACTCAATTTCCAGTGCTTTTCAGATGTTGGTTGTATTCTACACAGTGGTGTCTCATGTTCCAAATGTTTTTTCTGACACCTGAGGTGAAAGAGGGTCAGATGGTACCAGGGTTCCATATGAGGAATATGGGAAAGTGAGTTGTATGCTTACAAGGCCTATGTAATAGTTCCTTACTCTCTTACCAGATTCCCTTTGATGTGATCAAATTTGAGACATAATCAGATGAATCTTGTGCAAAAGTTTGATTTTCACAAAGTCAAATACGTAATGCTCACAAAAATAGGAAATAAATGAATGTCTATTCAAAGTTTGTTTAACTTATCCAAGCGGGGAAAAAGAAGGTGTCAGAAGTGGTGCAAAGAGCATTTGAGTTTAACAGGGCTTTTTATAGACCTGTGAGAAGACCACACTGAAATAAACACTATTTTTTATTTTTACTTCTGTTTTTTGTTTTACAACATAGAAATAATTGGTCTTTGTCTTAGGTTCCTGGCACAGAACTCCTAAAAACCTTGGAATTTCCAGAGTGGAAGTGGGATAGGGCTGCTTTTGGTTCTGATGAGGAGACTCTTGGTGGGCCCCTAGATAGCTTGAGGATGGGAGCCGGTAGCCAGAACACCAAGCCGTGATTGGAAGTTTGGAACCTTTAGTTCCATTCCCCAATCTCTAGGGAAGAGAGAAAGACTGGAAATTTACTTAATCACCAATAGCTATCAGCATGCCTATGTAACTAAACCTCCACAAAACTCCTCAAAGACAGGATTCAGAGAGCTTCTGAGCTCACAAACACATACCAGGAGGACAGTGCAACTCAATTGCACAGGGATAGAAGCTCCTGCACTCAAGACCCTCCTGAAACTCACCCATGGACCACTTTATTTGACTGTACATTTTTATCCTTTATAATAAGCTGTAATCATTATAATAGCGTTGCTCTGCTTTTTGTAAGTCACTCTAGAAAATTATAGAACCCGAGGAAGGGGTCATGGGAACACTTTGTAGCCAAGTTGGACAGAAGGGTGGGTTACCAGAAAACCTGATACTTATGACTAGCAACTAACGGAGGCAGTCTTGTGCGAGTGAGCCCTTAAGTCTGTGGAGTCTGTACAGACTCCAGGTAGTATCAGAATTTACTAAATTGTAGGCTATCCAGTTGATGTCAGAATGTTGGAAAAGTGGTATTGGAAAAGGCACCACACATTTGGCGTCAGGAGATGAAAATCTTCTCATTGCTTGAGTTTTTGTTTTTACCTATGTAAAATTGGTTGATTTCTTATTTCATTACTGGACATAAATTATTTGCGTCTGTACTGGACACATTACAGATACATTGCATACATTGCATACACATTAATCTGCAGTGTCACAGATTCTGGGCCCTGATTATTAGTAAATAGTAAGTCAAACACAGTTGTTTTCACCCCGAGAACTAAATAATCTTTGAGCCGTCCTGTTATACAACGTCCATGTATAACATTAAAAGGGCAGACTTCTCTCTCTTTGCTTATTTTCTTTTTTAGATAATATTTCATAACACTTGGGCCAGAATCAACATAAGCCCTGCTTTCAACATGCATTTTTTCCCCATTGGAAACAATCGATGAGGATAACAATGAATATTGATACATGATTTACAAAGGGCCAGATATTCTTCCAAGTAATTTACAAATATTTTGTTTAATCTTTCTAATAATCCTACAGACTAAGCAATGTTATTATGCATATTTTACAGAAGAGGAGCATGAAGCTCACTCATAATGCTAATCCAAGACCAGGAAATGCATAAGAAATAGAAAAAGGATTTAAAAAAACACACAAAATTGGAAATCAATGGGTTTAGAGGCTATCAAAGCAATGGAGACCAGTTAAGGATAGAGGAGTCAAAATTCAACTTTACATGACTAATTTAAGGACACAGTTCTCAACGTGTAACTAAGGCTCCCTTTGAGTGATTCAAATGTTCCCTAAAGTTTTAGAACCACAAATATGAGGTGATTTAAACATAAATTCCTCTACTCTGCTACCTCAGGACAGTTAAATATAGGTATGTTGTTTAAAAATGTTAACACTGCATTCTGGTCGAATGCAGACGTTCATAGATCAAATGGCTGTTTTAAAGATGAAATATATGTAAAATGCTGAGCATATTTGCCAGCATGTAGAAATGCTTGATAAATGAAATCTATTATTATTCTCATCAAACAGAAAAAGGAACAATCTATATTTCAGGCAATTAAGGCACATTTGTTCAGTTCAAGGAGTGGAGCTCCTGTTTTCGCCTTTGAAAAGTCCTTGCACTCGCTGTCGTCCTCACAGTTCCACCTCTCTTCACCTTCCCATTCAGGGTTATTTTGCCTTTAGTAAAACCTGGGTGTTTAATTAGTTCATTGCACCACTTACTCTTGAGAAACCGTTAAATCTGTGTTCCCCTGAAAAAGGTGACTTGCCTTCGAAGGTGTCGTTGCCCCGGGGAAGGTCTTGTGTTGTGTACGAAACTTTAAGCGGTCACGTAGGACTTCCAAATAAGTATGGCCTGAGGCCAGGAGGAGGAAGAGGTACCCTCAACACTGATGTAAGCAAAGATTTGTAGTCAACCTATTAGAAAGATCCACTACCACGTCCATGTCTCAGGGATTCTGACTGTCTACCATAGAGGTGAGTCTAATTTGAGAATTATTTTCCCTTTATATTAGTAAGTAATTTCAGGTGATTCATATTTATGAAGTGTTTAGTATGCCACATCTGAATTTTGAGTTGCAGAGTAAACTTTGTAAGACTTTATTCACAAATGATACAAAATAAAAGTCTCCCCATTGTCCACATATATTCTGAAGACGTAAGTTGTGGGCTGGTCCACCCAAAACCAGTAGGCTAATAGATCTTCTTGAATAAGCAATCAATTCATTCAAATTACTGAGCTCATGATAGTGGATTGTTTCAATGAACTGTGTGGCTGTTTCAAGAAATTAACCATGTTATATCAATATCTTCTGGACATAGAGGCACTTTCTTTGTTGAGGGCAGAATGGCAGAAGGAAGAGAAAAGGAGATTGTGGAAGGAAACTCCAACAGTTTATGACGATGATCTCTACTAGAGCTTACAAGTCAGTGCAATGTGGAGAAGGAGACTGTAATCAATTTCCCTACGAGCTTCAGAAAGGGCGTGATTTTGGGATTAATAGACACAGAATTCCTCAAACATTCTCTAAATAAAGGGCCTAGAATAAATAAGAGAAATTCTGGGGGCAAACTATTTTGTTACTTTAAGAATAATGAAGAACAGTTTCCTTTTCTTTCTCTGAAGGATGTGTACATGTATACCTGGAAAACTATCCATAACCTATTCCTGGAGGGGAAGTATTTCTCTCACTTCACGAAAATATATACGCACATTTAAAAAAAAGACTGCACTCAATTTCAGTCACCTTATTTAATAGCCTAACATTAATTTGGTCCACAATTCATGTAAAGAAGAAATACTTATAATATTCTCATAATTTGCTGAGTTAATATGGACTTTTAGTTAAAGGCTAAATGTTTCACTTAGCAAGTGAATGCATTTATATATCCATAAAGCCAATAAATTCTTTATTAAAAATTCTTTGTATGATATTTAGTGAAAAAGATCAAGCTGCATTAGTTATGTACAAGAAATTAAGTAATACCTTTATATTGACCTTCCTATTAAATTATCTATTATAGTATGTTGCAAAGCCTAATTTACTAAAATACCATACATCACAATTTTTCACAATAGAGGAAGATATTACAGAGTTACTTATTTATTTACTACACTTTTGTTTTAAAGAGTCATGGTTCCAAATTTATTATTTATTTAGACACACACGTGCGTGTGTGTGTGTGTCCATGTGTGTATCTCTCTATCATCTATCTATTTCATCTTCACATTTCCAGAGCATTCAGTTAAATGATCAAATTGACATTTTGTGCCATGGCTTTCTAGCTATTGTTTATGTGGGAAAAATAGCAACTAATGATATAGACCAACAAATAAAATTGAAATTAATAATTTTGTTTCAATGTGCAAAATGACTTTGGAAATTACTTCAAAATTCATTCATGCACAAAATATCTTAATTATTTTAGTAATCTGTTAAGAAGCTTTGTAATTTAAAACATATAAATGCAGCAAGGTTAAGTAACTGACTCCTCATCACATATATAGAAAATGATTCTCAAACCAGGAGTTCTGTATCTTGAGCCCAGAGTTCTTTATCCATACATCCCCACATCAATAAGATCAGTCTGAGGGTGGTTTAAAGTTATAATGGAGGCTGAGAGAGCCTGCAGGCAAGGAATCACGGTCTGTGGCTATAAGAGGAGAAAGATATCTTAAATAGTGTACAAAACAAGGAGCTGAATGCACTAGATAGGAGGTAGTGCAAATCACTAAGGCTTGGCAAGGCCTCGATTAGGTAGACTGCTTATGTGTCTGGTATCAGTGGTTAAACAAGCCATCGCAAAGGTGCTGGTGTTCCTGTGTGTTGTTGTATCCGTTCAAACGTGAATGCTGACGTGGTGGAGGTAGCACTTTAATGAGCCATTAGCACTGACTTTCCATAGGTCTCTTAAAGAGACTGCCTATGTGTTAAATGGCTCTGCAAGACATGGGCTCTGTCTGCCGCCTAATTTTTATAGTATTAGAGTATTCACAAAATCAAACCCTTCGGGTTATAAAGCATCATCACTATCTCTGTCTCTGTAGTAAACAATTACCAATCAATTACCAGACAATTCCAGAAAACAGGCTCAGAGGGTATTGTGTCTCTAAGGCTTCGGATGAAATATTTTTGGACTGTCCATGTCAGAAATAAAGAGGTCTGCAAACCTGTCCATAAACAAAATTGGCAAATTTGTGCATTTTTCTGCTAATAAAAGAGGAGAGTTGGCTCCATGCACCTATATGCTCTTCTGCTCTTCATGAATTTACAAGTTTTGTTCTTAGTATGGAGTTTAAACGATGTCAAACACTAAAAAATCTTACTTATGTTCAGTGTATAGCAGCTCTCAATCTGTGAACCCTTCCTCATAAAGCCATGCTCATTTCTGTGGGCTCAGTCATTTTGTTTGTGTCTCCAAAGAAAATAGATCTGTTTTGTTAAATATTAAACAACCATCCTCAGAAGATAGGCCAAATATGTAATTTAAGCATTTTTAAAATATTTTTCCTCTCAGATATATTTATACTTCACCTGTGACTAATAATTATGCTTCATGTAATATGGTTGTTTTAAAACTGCTTCCTTTTCTTTTTAATCACCTTACTCGTTGTTATAGTTATTGCTATGCTCTCCAAGCATTTACTCTCATCAAAGGTCCTCTCATGCTTGCCTTTCATACTCACCTGATCGTTGCAAGCCTCCATGACGGTACATTGTGTCGTGAAACGATGCGTAGGGCATGGCTCCAAGTCCTAGTAAGCTGGGGAAAGAAATGTGCATTTTATTCCAAGTGTGATGGAAACAGACTGAAGGTTTCAGAGCAGAGAGTGATGAACTAGCATAGCCGCACTTTAAAATCAGGTAATAAAAATAGTTATTTAATGAGAGGAAGTAACATTTTCATCAATTATTGGGGATATTATGTTCCTTCAGTGGGGAAACTTTGTTATACTCATCTGTTCCCTTCTGTGGCCCTTGTAACCCACAGTGAAATAGCTGTAATTTTTTGTTTCTTAAAAAAATAACTAATTTGAGTATGTTAAAATTTCCAAAATTTGAAAAGAATTCATCTAAGACTCAAAGAAATATAAATAGCAAATGTTTAAATAAGTGTTTATTTTCTAACTTGGTTAAATTTTGGTTTCAGTACACATAAGAAAAGCACAATAATAATAATTATTAAATAATATAAAAAACAGCCAAATTAACTACTTACAATTCTATAATCTTTGAAAGCTTTTTTCTACTTTTGATTCATTTTGATCTATTATACCAACCAACCAATATATCATTGTGTGAAATACATAGACTAACGTTATTTAAAACAGTGAAAGGCTGAGTTACAGAGAAGTGGAATAACAGGTCAAGCAGAACCATCTTAACTGGGATGTAGGGCTTTGAGTCAGGACCTTGGATTCCATATCCAGCACATGTGCAGAAGTTATGAAGCCAAACTAAGGTTTGTAGATGATGAAAGTCCCTTCCTTCTCTATTTTTCCATTTGCAGAATCACACCAGAAGAAATCGTGGAGAAGAGAAACACAACATCAGACTTCATTCTTCTAGGACTCTTTAAACATACAAGACCCCACCTCTTTCTCTTCATGGTGGTGCTGACAACGGCCATTGCTTCTCTTATGGGCAATGTCGTCATGCTTCTCCTGATTTACTGGGACCCCCGGCTCCACACACCCATGCATTTCCTACTGAGCCAACTCTCCCTCATGGATGTGATGCTGGTTGCCACGATCATTTCCAAAATGGCTGCTGACTACTTGACTGGCAAGAAGTCCATCTCCCCTGCTGGTTGTGTGCTGCGGCTCTTTTTTCACTCACACTGGGTGGCGGCGAGAGTTTCCTTTTAGAGCCATGTCCTATGACCGCTACGTGGCTGTTTGCCATCCACTGAGATATCCTGTCCTCATGAGCCAGCAATTATGCCTGAGAATGACTTTGGGGTCTTGGTTCCTGGGGGCAGCTGATGGGCTCATGCAGGCTGCTGCTACCCTGAGCTTCCCATTTTGCGGTGCACGTGAGATCGACCATTTGTTCTGTGAGGCCCCCATGCTGGTGCGTTTGGCTTCTGCTGACACATCAGTCTTCGAAAATGTAATGTACATCTGCTGTGTGTTAATGCTTCTGGTCCCCTTTTCCCTCATCCTGACCTCCTACAGTTTTATCGTCGCAGCTGTTCTCCAGATGCATTCTAGAGAAGCCTGCAAGAAGGCTTTTGTCACCTGCTCCTCACATTTGGCTGTGGTGGGACTCTTTAATGGAGCTGCCATTTCCACCTACATGAGACCCAAATCCTACAGGTCAGCTGACCTTGATAAGGTCGTGTCAGCATGCTACACTGTCTTCACCCCTGTGCTGAACCCCCTCATCTACAGTCTGAGGAACAGCGAGGTCAAGGGGGCCCTGAGAAAGGTGGCTGGGGAAATGTGTAAATTTAAAATGACAGCAAACTTAGTCTCATTCTTCAAATTATTCAATGCTAAACGAGTCTAATTTCCTGAAGTCGTTAACATTTAAACATATGGTAATTCTCTCTCCTTTAATAAGGCTTGAAGAGAAAGTTAAATTCTTTGATCAGTATAATAGGAAGTTGTTAAGAATTACGTGAGACTACCATACTAAGAGAGGCTATTTTTTGAGCACTTACTATTTGCTATGCTCCACACCAAGCAATTTTTATACATTACTTTGCATCCTATTAACAACTATATGATATAAGTACTTTGACACCCATCTTCTAAGTGAGAAAATGGAGGCATGGGAAACTAATATTGTTCTCAGTATCACGCAGCAAATAAGTGTTAAAATGTGACTCCCAAACTTGTCCTTTAAGTTGGTATATTGATTTCTGTCCAGGAATTTATTTTAAACACTATGTTCTATGTCTTTGATCTGTGCATGTTATATTTTCACTGTTTTTGTAAGCAGTCTTTCACAATCTGTTTTATCTGGATCTTGAAGGCAAGCCATTTTAATTCATGTAACTTTTTGTTTAAGTAATGTATATCTTTCCCCAGGCTCTAGTTGTAATTGCAATGGCCAATCTGTTTTAAAGTACACCATGACTAAATTCTCTCTTGAAATTAATTGTGTCCATGATGCTTAAATGTTATGTTGATTCATGATGCTCATGGGGTCCATGGATATGAATTCAGACACATAAACATGCTTAGTCTTAATAGAACACATGATGATAGTGAGTGAGCAAACCTGAGTAAGTCAGCCGTCTGTTATGTGGATCACCTCACATCTGCAAATGTCCAGATAACTAGAATTATTTATCATGCAAAATATGGGCACCAAAAATAACAATACATTTCAGGGAAATAATATAGACCTGTTATCTGATGACAGTTAAATTAAATATGAAATCAAAATTAAAAAGAAAATTTCAAAATAGTTTTGGAAATTCTATGTCTGTCTCTTTATTTTTTTGATTGTTTTTCAGAGATTTTACCCTTAGCTTCTAAATAAATGTTTCTGTAGAAAATTTTCAAAAGGCACTACTGATGTGTTTTCCATCGATGTCTAAAAACAGAGGAACATCATGCAGAAGCTGTATGTGCAAAATCAGGAACAGTAAGAAAACTTGAAGTGGGGAGTTACCTTGAACATATCATCTTCAAGGCATTATTTACTTACAGCTGATACAGTTTTTAGTTAATGCAGTTAATACAAATCTCAAGCATACAGGTTACAAATTTTACCTATATATATGCTTATGTAACTACAACAAAGATCAAGATTTAGAATATTTCATATTTCTAGTACTCTTGGAGTCTTCCTTTTGCTTTTTCCTAATCAAAAACTCCAAGAAGCTAATCATTATTTGAACATATAATTAATTTTGCCATGCTTCTTTCACTCAATACTATATTTTGGAGATTCATCCATATTGCTTTTTGAGATTCCACATGTAAGTGAGATCATATAGTATTTTTCTTACTCTGATTTTCCATTTAGCATAGTACCTACAAAGTCAATCTGTGTGTCACAAATGCCTGGGTTTCCTTCTTTATTGTGGCTTAGTAATATTCCATTGTGTGTGTGTGTGTGTGTGTGTGTGTATACACACACATATACTTAATACATATATACATATGAAACAAGTTGTTTGCAGGTGTTTTCTATTGTGAATAATGCTACAATGAACATGGATGTACAGATATCTCTTTGAGATTCTGATTTCATTTTATTTGGCTATATACCCATAAGTTGGGTTGTTGGATCATATGGTAGTTCTATTTTTAATTATTTGAAGAATCTCCATACAGTTTTCCATAGAAGCTATACCAATTTACATTACCAACAACAGTGCACAAGACTCCCTTTTCTTCACACCCTCAGCAACATTGTTATCTCTGGTCTTTTTCATGATTGTCATTCTTACGGATGTGAGGTGAACCCATTGTGGTTTTGATATGCTTTTCCCTGGTGATTAGTGACATTAAGCATCTTCTCATGTATTTTTTGGTCATCTGTAAGTCTTTATTGGAATAATGTCTATCCAGGTCCTTTGTCCATTTTTTCAACCAGGTTGTTTGTATTTTTGCTATTAAGTTGTAGGAGTTCCATATGCATTTTGGATATTAACCTCTCATCACATAATTTGAAAATATTTTATATGTTTAGTATGTTGGCTTTTCATTTTGTTGAGTATTTTATTGTAAAGAAGGCTTTTAGTTTAATGCCATCCTATTTGTTGATTTTTGCTTTTTCTGCTTGTACTTTTCATGTCATGTCCAAAAATATCAATGTCAAAACCTACATTGAGGTCTTCTAAGACCTTGTCGTCTGAGAGTTTTATGGTTTCAGGTGTTCCATTAAATTATTTCATCCATTTCCAGTTAATTTTTGTGAGTGGTGTAAGATAGGTGTCCAATTTTATTTAATTGTGTGTGAATATCCAGTAGTTCAAATACTGTTTATTGAAGAGAAAATCCTTTTCTCATTAAGCATGCTTAGCTCCTTTGTCAAATATTACTGGACCATATATGCATGAGTCTGTATCTTGGCTCTCAATTCTGTTCCATTGTTGTATATGTTTATTTTTATATCAGTACCATCTAGTTTTGATTAGCATAGCTTTGTAATATTGTGTAAAATCAAGAAATGATTTCCGTTGCTCCCAGCTATGCTATTTTTTCTCAAGATTGCTTTGAATATTCAGCATCTTTTGTGATCCCCATACAAACTGTGAGATATTTTTTCTATTTCTCTGAAAAATGCTCTTGGAATTTTGATAGTGATTGCATTGAATATATAGATGGCTTTAGATAAGTATTGACATTTTAATATTAACTCACTGATCCATCATTATGGGATGTTTTTCCATTTGTTTGTGTCTTCTTCAAATTTTTTCTTATACTTTATAGTGTATAGACTCCCCGCTTTGCTTGAATTTATTCCTAAGTATTTTCTTGATGGTATTATAAATAAAATTGGTTTTTTAAATACCTTTATCATATATTTTGGTGTTAGTGCAAAGAAATAAAATTGACTAATTTAATTTGATTGATTTTGTACCCAACAGCTTTACTGAATTGAATTATGCTAAGGATTTCTTGGTTGAGTCTTTAAGATTTTCATCCATAAAATTATGTTACCTCCAAACAGAAAAAAATTTACTTTAACTTTCAGATTTTGGTGTCTTTATTTCTTTTTCTCAATGAATTGCTCTGGCTAGGACTTCCAATACTATCTTGAAATCGAGTGATGAAGATGTGCATCTTTCACTTGTTCATGATTTAGATGAAAAGCTCTCAAACTTTCACTATTGGGTCTGATGTTAATCACGGACCTTACATATATGAACTTTATTATGTTCAAGTACATTATTTCTTTACACAATTAGTTGAGAGCTTTTATTATAAAAGAAGGATAAATTTTTCAAGTAATTTTTCTGCATCATTGAAAGAAGAATAAGATTTTTACCCTTTATTTTACAAATGCGGTGTATCACACTTGTTGATTTGCGTATGTTGAGCCATTTTTGTATCCCAGAGACAAGTGCCACCTCATAGTGATGTGTGATCCTTTAAGTGTGCTACCGAGTTCAGCTTGGTAGTATTTTGCTGAGAATTTTTGCAACTATATTTGTCAAAGTCATTGGCCTGAACTTATTTTTTAGTGTACTTATCTGGCTTTAGTGTCATAGTGGTGCTAGCTGAGTAAAATAAATTCGACAGTTTTCTTTCTTTTACAAATTTTTGGAAAATTTCGAGAGGGACTGATGTTAATTCATCTTTACTTGTGAGGAAGAATTCACCAGTGACACAATCTGATCTTGGTCTTTTCATTGTTGCGCTGTTTGATCACAGCTTCTAGCTCCTTAGTCATTATCAGTCTGCTCACATCTTCTGTTTCTTTATGATTTTGTTTTGGTAGGTATGCATTTCTAGGAATTTATCCATTTCTTCTGTGTTGTCCAATTTCTTGGCGTGTAATTGTTTATAATAGTTTCTTTTGATCTTTGTACTTTTTAAAGATTTTATTTTTTCCTTTTTCTCCCCAAAGCCCCACAGTACATAGGTGTATATTCTTCATTGTGGGTCCTTCTAGTTGTGGCATATGGGACGCTGCCTCAGCGTGGTTTGATGAGCAGCGCCATGTCCGCGCCCAGGATTCGGACCAACCAAACACTGGGCCGCCTGCAGCGGAGCGCGCGAACTTAACCACTCGGCCACGGGGCCAGGCCCTGATCTTTGTATTTTAATGGTATCATTTGTAATGTCTTGTCTTCTAATTATATTTATTTGGGTCCTCCATTTTTTGGATGTTAGTTTTGCTAAAGTTTTGTCACTTCTGCTAATCATTTAAAAAAGCTCTTACTTTTGTTCATATTTTAAATTGTTTTCCTATTTTCTATTTCACTAACTTCTGCTCTACTTTTTAATATGTCTGTCCTTCCTTCTGTGAACTTTGATCTTAGTTTTTGCTTCTTTTTCTAGTTCCTTGAGTAGTAGTGTTATCTTGTTTATTTGATATATTTTCTTATGTTTGTGTTTATATTTTTAAACTTGCCTCTTGGTATTGCTTTTGCTGCAATCCATAAATTTTGGTGAGCTGTGTTTGCATTTGCCCCCAAGATATTTTTTTGTGATTTTCATTTTCATTTCTTCTTTGATTTTTTTAGTTATTCAAGAATGTGTTGTTTAATTTCCATACTTTTTAAAATTTTCTTATTTTCCTGCTTTTTTTGATTTCTAGCTTCGTACTATTGTGGTTGGAAAAGATACTTAATATAATTTCTAACTTCTTGACTTTGAGGAGATCTGTTTTTTGGTCTATTTGATTTACTCTGGAGAATGTTCTGAGTACATATGTGAAAAATGTATATTCTTCTGTAGTTGGATGAAATGTTCTGTGTAAGTCTTTTAGAACATTTTTCTAGACTGTTGTTCAAGTCTTTGCTTATTGATTTTATATCAGCATGTCTCTCCATTGATGAGAGTCAGATATTGAAATCCTCTACTATTATTATATTGCTGATTATTTCTCCATTTAGTTTTGTTAGTGTTTGCTTTATATATTTAGATGCTCATATCTTCTTGATGAATTCACTTCTTTATCATTATATAATAACCTTATTGATCTCTTTGGCAATGTTTAGCTTAATATCTAATTGGTCTGATATGAGTATATCTACACTTCTTCTATTTTGCTTACCATTTACTTGAAATATCTTTTTGCGTCCCTACCCTTTCAGTCTCTGTGTATCCTTAAAGCTAAACTGTGTCTCTTGTACACAGCATATCGTTAAATTTTGTTTTATTTATATATTCAGCCATTTTATGTTTTTGGTTTTTGTGAGGAAGGTTAGCCCTGAGCTAATATCTGTCCCCGTCTTCCTCTACTTCATATGTGGCACTCCTGCCACAGCATGGCTTGATAAGTGGTGTGTAGGTCCGCACCTGGGATCCGAACCGGCAAACTGCTGGCCACCCAAGTGGAGCACAGGAGCTTAATGCCACCAGGCTGACTGCACATTATATGTTTTTTTTTAGTGGAGAATTTAATCTATTTATCATTAAAGTAATGTTGATAGGTAAGGGCTCACTATCACCATCTTTTTAGTTGTTTTCTGACTGTTTTGGATTTCTTTGTCATTTAGATTGTAAAGTTCTATGATTTCAAGATAGGTTTCTGGACACTTGGCATCCCAGGGATAAACCCAAGTTGATCACAGTAACTGATCCTTTCGATATGTTCTTGAGTTCAGTTTGCTTTCTTGAGACTTTTTACATCTATATTCATCAAAGAAACTGGTCTATTGTGTCGTTATCTGGCTTTGGTATCAAGGTAAACCTGGACTTTTTAAATGAGTTTGGGAATCTCCACTCTCCTTCAAGTTTTTGGAAGAGCTTGAGAAGGGTTGATGTTAACTCTTTAAATGTTTGGTAGAATTCACCAATGAAGACAGCTATCCCGGACTTTTCTGTTCTGGGAGGTTTTTGTTTACTGATTCAGTCACCTTGCTACTTATTGATATGTTCAGATTTCCTATTTCTTCCTAATTCATTCTTAGCAGGCTTTGTGTGTCTAGGAATTCATCCACTTCTTTAAGGTGGTCTGATTTTTTGGCATAATAGTTATTCATAGAAGTGTTTTATGATCCTAAGTATTTTTGTATCTTCAGTTGTGATGACTACTCTTAAATTTCTTATTTTACTAATGTGAGACTTTTTCTTAGTGTAGCTAAAAGTTTGTCAATTTTATCTCCTCAAGAAACCACCTTTAGTGCTATCGACTTTTTTTCTTTATTTCTTGGTCTCTATTTCATTTATTTATGCTATGATATGTGTCATTTTCTTCCTTCTGCTAAGATTTTGGAGAACACATATTCCACATCTGGGAATATTGCTAGCTCCCACCTGTAACACTACCAGAAAGAAAGCTATATTTGTGTGAGGAATTGAACAAAAGTAGGCCATGTCTGAATTATAAAAGAAGGCGGCTCTCCCAATGCCTTTGGGCCCTTATGGCACCCACTCAAATATAATTTTGGAAGTGACTGCCACCCATACTTGTGCAGCCTGGAGCTTATTGCGAAAGCCCATGAGCATCTTCCAGCAGTTACCATTGGGATTTTGGCAGAAAACTCCCAGCTGCTGCCACCCGGTACGCACTGTGCAAGAGAAAAAAAACTGCATGTGTTTGAACTCTTCCTTTAGTTCTGTCCTAGCTCAGCTCAAGACCACTAGGGACACATCCATTCCAGTAAAGGCAGCTTTACCAAATTACTGCAATGACAAGGGCGACAAGCGCCAGAAATGACAGTGTCTCATTAAACAAAATAAGAGTGTTCTATATTTGAGGAAAGGGTGGAGTTTAGGTAAAATTTAAAGAATGGTGGGTTTGTAGAGGCTCAATGAAAAGCAAGACTCCGTGTAAATGGTCAACGTTATATCTGGGCTGTACATTAGATACGAGGGTGCTTTTCCCTGGAACTACAGAGTGAGATTACGTGAGACATTTTGTGTCAAAGTCTTCTTATCTGAATTTCTGAATCTGTGTTGAAAAGTGAGATTGCATGTCTACGTCCATGTAAATTAGGTGCTCCAGAAGGGAGGCATACCTCGTTCTTACCTACATAATTAAAACAGCAGTCTTTTGAGGCCAGCCAGGTGGCGCAGTGGTTAATTTCCCACTTTCCGCTTCAGCTGCCTGTGGTTCACAGGTTCGGATCTCATCAAGCCATGATAAGCATCCCACACATAAAATAGAGGAAGATGGGCACGGATGTTAGCTCAGGGCCAGTCTTCCTCAGCAAAAAAGAGGAGGAATGGCAGCAGATGTTAGCTCAGGACTAATCTTCCTCAAAAAAAAAAAAAGCAGTCTTTGAAAGTCTAAAATTTCAGAGAGATCTGACAAAAGATCTTTCTTGAGCTAGCCCTAAGTGCCCGAGAGGTCACATGTCACTTTCTCCCAGAATAGCCATACACACATAAATAATTACTCAATAGCAAAATATTTTCAGCATAGAGTTCATTATGAGGAAGGGTGTGGTGGAGAAAATGCAAAACTCCAAACAGAAAGTTGAATGTAATTAGCTCAGGATAGGATCAGAGAGAAAGGAGAAAAGAAACAGAAAAAGACTGACAATGAGTTTCAAACACTTTGAAATATTGAGGTAATCAAAAAGTAATGTCAATCTGCAAAAACAGAAACTAGTTTAAGAGGTAGAGTGTTTACTTGGAATCAAATAATTACAATTTTGGAAGCACAGATTCAGGTAGAAACCCAAATAATATCCTATATGAAAGATGACATGAGTGGAGCCACATTAGAATAGAGACAGCATGGCCATTTTAAAGAAATTGTTGTGCATGTCTTGTTTTATCTTCCAAACTAAATCAAACTGCCAACATTCCAAGAAGGCAGTAAGAGCAAGAAGATCCTGTTTGTAAGGACTGATAAAATTGGGCTTTCCTGATGACTGCATTGATAACCAATGAATGAAGTTCCGATCTAGCCTTTTGCCTCATGATCAAATCTCAAAGCAGTCTATAAAGAACAAACCGAGCCTTACCTCATCTAGCACCAATAAACTCGTCTTTGATACAACTCACCTCATCTTCCTCCCTTTTTCCCATAAAAACCCTGAGTCCTTCTGCTGTAATCAGAACGTTACTCGGGTTTCTCACTGAATCAGTGCTCCCCAAATTGCAATTCTTTGATCCCAAATAAACACTTTGCCTCATAAACTGGTTTCTGTTTTTGTAGATTGACACCCTCTAGGGAGTAAAAGCCTGGGGCATTTAAAGGCGAAGAAGTGAAGTTGTATTACAAAGAATTTTAATTGGAGTTGGAGACAGAGAGCTAGCCTGCGCTTAACATTAACTATTAATTCTATCTTCCAAGAGTCCACAATTCTCAGTTTTTCTAAAATTTATTTTTAATTGAGTTCATAATAATTTGCATCATTGTGAAATTTCAGTTGTACATTATTTCTTGTCTACCACAGCATAAGTGCTCCCCTTCAACCCCTGTGCTCACTCCCCACCCCCTTCCCTTGGTAAACACTGAATCATTTGCTTTGTCCATGCGTTTGTTTATATTCCACATACGTGTGAAATCATATGCTGTTTGTCTTTCTCAGTCTGGCTTATTTGGCTTAGAATAATTCCCTCCAGGTCCATCCATGCTGTTGCCATTGCGATGATTTTGTCTTTTTTATGGCTGAGTAGTATCCCATTGTATATATATACCACATCTTCTTTATCCAATCATCAGTTGATAGGCACTTGTATTGTTTTCATGTCTTGGCTATGGTGAATAGTGCTGCAATGAACATAGGGATACATATGTTACCTTGGATTGTTGGTTTCAAGTTGTTTGGGTAGATACCAGAGGTGAGACAGCTGGGTCATAAGGTATTTCTATTATTAGCATTTTGAGGACTCTCCATACTCTTTTCCATAGTGGCTGCACCAGCTGCATTCCCACCAGCAGTGTGTGAGGGGTCCCATTTCTCCACACCTTCTCTAACATTTGCTATTTTTAGTCTTAGTGATTATAGCTATTTTAACAGGCGTAAGATGGTATCTTAGTGTAGTTTTGATTTGTATTTCCCTGATGATTAGTGTTGTCAAACATCTTTGTAAAAAAATTTTTAATTTTTTTACTTGCAGTAACATTGGATTATAACATTATATAGCTTTCAGATGTACATCGTAATACCTTTCAAATTCTGTGTAGATTACATCATGTTCACCATCGAAAAACTAATTATAGTTCACCCCCCGACATGTGAGCCTAATCACCACTTTTGCCCTCCCCTCCCTTCCCCTATGGTAACCACCAATCCAATTGCCATTGCTATGTGTTTGTTTGTCATTGTTTTTATCTTCTACTTATGAGTGAGATCATACTTTGATTTGACTGTCTCCCTCTGACTAATTTCAATCAGCAGAATACCCTCAAGGACCATCCATGTTGTCACAAATGGCTGGATTTCATCCTGTCTTACGGCTGAGTAGTATTCCATTGTGTATAAATACCACATCTTCTTTATCCATTTGTCCCTTGATGGGCACCTAGGTTGCTTCCAAGTCTTGGCTATTGTGTATAATGCTGCAATGAACATAGGGGTGCAAATATCTTTATACCTTTGCATTTTCAACTTCTTTGGATAAATACCCAGCAGTGGGATAGCTGGATCATATGGTAGATCTGTTCTTAATTTTCTGAGGATATATATTGCTTTCCATAGTGGCTGCACCAGTTTGCACTCCCACCAGCAGTGTGTGAGGGTTCCCTTCTCTCCATATCCTCTCCAACACTTGTTGTTTCCTGTCTTGTTAACTATAGCCATTCTGACTGGAGTGAGGTGATACCTCATTGTAGTTTTGATTTGCATTTCCCTGGTAGCTAATGATGTTGAGCATCTCTTCATATGCCTGTTGGCCATCCGTAGATCTTCTTTGGAGAAATCTCTGTTCAGATCCTTTGCCCATTTTTTAATTGGGTTATTGGTTTTTTGTTGTTGTTGAGCTGTATGAGTTATTTGTATATTTTGGATATTAATCCCTTATTTAATATATGGTTTGCAAATATCTTCTCCCAATTGTTAGGTTGTCTTTTCATTTTGTTGATGCTTTCCTTTGCTGTGCAGAAGCTTTTTAATTTGATGTCCATTTGTCCATTTTTTCTTTTGTTTCCCTTGCCTGGTCAGACATGGTTCTTGAAAATATACTGCTAAGACCGATGTCAAAGAGGGTACTGCTTATGTTTTCTTCTAGAATTATCATGGTTTCATGGTTTCCAGTCTTGCACTCAAGTCTTTAATCCATTTTGAGTTGATTTTTGTGCATAGTGTAAGGTAATGGTCTTCTTTTATTCTTTTGCATGTAACTGTCCAGTTTTCCCAACACCATTTATTGAAGAGACTGTTCTTTTCCCATCGAACGTCTTTTCATGTGTTTATTGGCCATCTGTATATTTTCTTTGGAAAAATGTCTGTTCGTATCCTCTGCCCCTTTTTTGATCAGACTGTTTTTTGTTGTTGTTGTTCAGTTGTCTGAGTTCCTTATATATTACAGAGATTAACCCCTTGTTGGATATATGATTTGCAAATGTTTTCTCCTACTTGGTGGATTGTCTTTTAGTTTTGATCCTAGTTTCCTTTGCCTTGAGGAAGCTCTTTAGTCTGATGAAGTCCCACTTGTTTACTTTTTCTTTTGTTTCCCTTGTCTGAGAAGACATAGTATTTGAAAGATCCTTTTAAGTTTGATGTCAAAGAGTGTACTGCCTGTATTATCTTACAGGAGTTTTACGGTTTCAGGACTTACCTTCAACTCTTTGATTCATTTTGAGTTTATTTTTGTGTATGGCATGAGGTAATGGTCTACTTTCATTCTTTTGCAAGTGGCTGTCCAGTTTTCCCAACACCATTTATTGAAGAGACTATCTTTTCTCCATTGAATGTTTTTGGCAACTCTGTCAAAGATTAGCTGTCCATGTATGTGCAGTTTTATTTCTGGGCTTTCACTTCTGTTCCCTTGATCTGTGTGCCAGTTTTTGTACCGATACCAAGTTGTTTTGATCACTATGGCTTTGTAGTACATTTTGAATCAGGGATTATGATGCCTCCAGCTTTGATTTCATTCTCAGGTTTACTTTAGTAATTCAGGGTCTTTGCTTGCCCCATATGAATTTTAGGATTCTTTGTTCTGTTTCTATGAAAAATGTCATTGAGATTCTGATTGGGTTTCATTGAATCTGTAGAATGCTTTGGGTAATATGGAATTTTCATTATGTTTATTCCACCAATTCATGTGCATGGAATCTCTTTCCATCTCTTTATGTCATCATCTATATCTTTCAATAATGTCTTATAGTTTTCATTGCATAAGCCCTTCACCTCCTTGGTTTAATTTATTCCTAGATACTTTATTCTTTTTGTTGCAATTATAAATGGAATTATATTCTTGATTTCTCTTTCCGTAAGTTCATTATTAGAGTATAGAAATGCAAACAAGTTTTGTAAGTTTTGTACCCCGCAACTTTACTGTAGTTGTTAATTATTTCTATTAGTTTCCTGATGGATCCTTTAGGGTTTTCTATATATAAGATCATGTCACCTGTAAACAGCAAGAGTTTCGATTCTTCACTCCCTGTTTGGATTCCTTTTATTCCTTTCTCTTGCCTAATTGCTCTGGCCAAAACCTCCAGTACTATGGTGAATAAGAGTGGTGATAGTGGGCATCCTTGCCTTCTTCCTGTTCTCAGGGGGACGGTGTTCAGTTTTGGCCCATTGACTATGATGTTGGCTATGTGTTTGTCATAAATGACCTTTATTCTGTTGAGGTAATTTCCTTCTATCCCCATTTTCTTAAGAGTTTTTATCATAAGTGGCTGTTGGATCTTGTCAAATGCTTTCTCTGCATCTATTGAAATGATCATGTGGTTTTTATTCCTCAGTGTTGACATGGTGTAGCACATTGATTGATTTGCGGATGTTGGACCATCCCTGTGTCCCTGGTATGAATCCCACTTGATCGTGATGTATGATCCTTTTGATGTGTTGCTGAATTCGGGTTGCCAATATTTTGTTGAGGATTTTTGCATCTATGTTCATCAGTGATATTGGCCTGTAGTTTTCCTTTTTTGTGTTGTCCTTGTCAGGCTTTGGTATCACAGTGATGTTGGCCTCGTGGAATATATTAGGAAGTGTTCCATCCTCCCTAATTATTTGGAATAGCTTGAGAATGATAGGTATTAAATCCTCTCTGAATGTTTGGTAGAATTCCCCAGGGAAACTTCTCATCCCAGGCTTTTATTCTTTGGGATGCTTTTGATTACAGGTTCAATCTCTTTCCTTGTGATTCGTCTATTCAGATTATCTATTTCTTCCTGGTTCTGCTTTGGGAGGTTGTAAGAATCGAAGAATTTATCCATTTCCTCTATGTTGTCCATTTTGTTGGCATATAGCTTTTCATATGATTATCTTATAATCTGTTGTGTTTCTGTGATATCCGTTGTTATTTCTCCTCTTTCATTTCTAATTTTATTTATCTGAGCTTTCTCTCTTTTTTTTCTTTGTAAGTCTGGCTAGGGGTTTGTCAATTTTGTTTATCTTCTCAAAGAACCAGTTCTTTGTTTCATTGATCCTTTCTACTGCCTTTTTTGTTTCAATAGCATTTATTTCTGCTCTGATTTTTATTATTTCTCTCCTTCTGCTGACTTTGGGCTTTGCTACTTCTTCTTTTTTCTGATTCAGTTAGGATTACTTTGAGATTACTTAGTTGAGATTTTTTCTTGTTTGTTAAAGCAAGCCTGTAGTGTGATGAATTTCCCTCTTAATATGGCTTTTGCTGCATGCCATATGAGTTGGTATGGTATGTTTTCATTTCCATTTGTCTCCAGATATTTTTTGATTTTTCCTTTAATTTCTTGAATGATACATTGGTTGTTCAATAGCCTGTTGTTTAGTCTCCACATCTTTGTCCCTTTCTCAGACTTTTTCTTGTAATTAATTTCTAGCTTTATAGCATTGCGATCAGAAAAGATGCTTGTTATTATTTCAATCTTCTTAAGTTTATTGAGGCTTGCCTTTGTTTCCCAACATATGGTCTATCCTTGAGCATGTTCCATGCGCAGTTGAGAAGAATATGTATTCTGCTGTTTTTGGATGGAGTGTTCTATATACGTCTATTAAATCCAACTGGTCTAGGTTTTCCTTTAATTCCACTGTTTCCTTGTTGATTTTCTGTCTGGGTGATCTATCCGTTGATATGAGTGGAGTGTTGAGGTCCTCTACTATTATTGTGTTATTGTTAATATCTTCTTTTATGCTTGTTAATAGTTGCTTTATGTACTTTGGTGCACCTATTTATGGGCCATAGGTATTTATGTGTCATGTCGCCTTGGTGAAGTGTCACTTTAGTCATTATATACTGCCCTCTTTTGTCTCTCTTTACCTGCCTTATCTTGAAGTCTACTTTGTCTGATTTAAGTATGGCAACACCTGCTTTCTTTTGCTTGCCATTAGCTTGGAATATCATGTTCCATCCCTCCAGTCTGAACCTGTGTTTGTCATTGGAGCTGAGATGTGTTTCCTGGAGGCAGCATATTGTTGGGTCTTGTTCTTTAATCCATCTTGCCACTCTTTTGATTGGAGAATTCAATCCGTTTACATTTAGGGTGATTATCGATATATGAGGGCTTAATGCTGCCATTTTATCACTCATTTATCAGGTCTCCTGCATTTCCTTTGTTTCTTGTCCTGTGTATTTTGGTCTACCAATTGAGTTATGTAGTTTTTTATGTTGTGTTTTTTGTTTGTTTGTTTCCTTCTGATTTATTATTTGTGCCTACATTCTGCTTTTTTGTTTCGTTGTTACCATGAATTTTGTATTCAAAACCTCATAGATAAGATGCTCCATTTTCTGATGGCCTCTTATTTCATTAGACTAAACTGATTCAGTCCCTTTCCTTTTCCCCTCCTAGGTTGTTTTTCTCACATCTTATTCCATCTTGTGTTGTGAGTTTGTGATTAAAGTGACAAGATTATCTTTGTTTTTGGTGTTTTCCTTCTCTTTATCTTTAATCTTATACTTGAGTATTTGCCATCCTGTTCTGATGTATAACTACAATTTTCTGATTTCATCTACCTATTTATCTCCTTACCCTGTGTTTTGTAAGCCTTTTCTCCCTTTTTTTCAGGTATGAGGACCTTCTTGAGGATTACTTGTAGAAGGAGTCTCATGGCTATGATCTCTGTTAGCTTTCTGTTTATCTGGGAATGTTTTTTATTTCTCCATGCTATCTGAAGGATATTTTTGCTGGATAGAGTATTCTTGGCTGAAAGTTTTTGTCCTCCAAAGATTTGAAATTGTCATTCCAGGCTGTCCTAGCCTGTAAGGTTTCTGCAGAGAAATCCACTGAAAGCCTGATAGGAGTTCCTTTGTAGGTTATTTTTTCTACCTTGCTGCCTTTAGCATTTTTTCTTTGTCATTCTCTTTTGCCAGTTTCACTACAATATGCCTTGCAGTAGGTCTTTTTACATTGACATATTTAGGAGATCTGGTAGCCTCTTTCACATGGATTTCCATCTCCTTCCCTAGGTTTGGGATGTTCTCTGCTATTACTTCTTTGAACAAGTTTTCTGCTCCATTCTCTTTCTTTTCTCCCTCTTGAATACCTGTAATTCTTATGTTGCGTTTCCTAATTGAGTTGGACATTTCTCAGAGACTTTCTTCATTTCTTTTAAGTCTTAGTTTTCTCTCCTCCTCTGTTTGGAGCATTTCAACATGTCTATCCACAATGATTATGCTGATTCATTCCTCTATGATGTCCACCTGAGGATTCAGGGAATCCATATTTCTCTTCCATTGTGTCTTTCATCTCCATTATTTCTTATTGATTCTTCTTGATAGTTTCAATCTCTTTTGTGAAGTAGCTCCTGAACACACTGAATTATTTCTCTACATTCTCTTTTAACTTGTAGAGTTTTTTGGTGACAGCTACTTTGAGTTCTCTGTCATTTAGATTACATATTTCTTTGTCTTCAGGACTGATTTCTGCATACTTGTCATTTTCTCTCTATTCTGGAGATTTACTATAACTTTTGATACTGCTAGAGAGTGTGGCTCTGTTTTACTGCATCATGGTATTATTTGGTCACAGTTACCTCCTATCACCACTGGGTGGGGGTCAAGAGCCACATATTCTGAGTCCTCTGCATTTTGCTGAGATCCCAAGCACTGGAGTCAGGCCTGGGCTGGTGGAGGGAGAGGCAGTTTCTTCCACATGCTCTCAGGAGTTTCTCCCTCTACCCTTGCTGTCTCCTCTCCTGTGGTGTTGGCTTGATGAGGTCATCCCTGCTTTAGTATTCACCTCAGTAGGGGCTTTCCCCTTGGCCATGAGGACCTTTGGGGATCTTTGGTGTTCCTGCAAATGAGTGTCCCCTCCCCAGTTCCTTCCCTCTTGGAGGCTGCCCATGGTTCCAGATCCTAGTCTTTTGGAGAGGGAGAAAAGTTTTCTCTTACTCTCTTCCACCTCCTTTGAAGGGAGTTCCAGCTTCTCTGCCCTCCATTGTACGGCTGTTTGTGTCCCCCAGAGTTCTTTTGTGTTGTGTTTGGATGCCCTCTGTTGTAGTATGAATGTCTTTTTGTTGTGCGGTGGAGAGGCGAGATTACCAGACAAGCTCACTCTGCCATGATGCTGATGTCCCAGAGTTTTAGTTTTGCAAGATGAAAAAAGTTTGAATTTTTGGAGCAAAGAGCCTGGAGCACTGGATCAGGGTCAGCCCACAATCTTCAGTTTTTGTGGTCTGGATGTCTGTTCTCCTGCTGACTTCTCAAACAATTGCTTGTGAAACAACTGCCATTTTGACACAGTCTGAGAGTTTGGCCCAGTCTAATGTTTAAGACAGCAAGGCTGTTTCTCTTGAAAGGCAGCTCCAACTCCATATTAAAATGGCTCCATTATAGTCGATTTTGACATTTTCCCCTTTTGATTGAGATCTTTCTTTGAAAGCATTGCTGATCAACTATTGGAAAGCATTGCTGATCAACTGTTAAAAAACATTGCTGATCAGTCATCATAGCATCCTCCATCCTTCATTTTAAGGAAAGCTCATTCCCAGTATGTCATGTCCCACACAAGGAGAAACACAATTTCCTTAAGAGCTTTAAGTCCTACTTGAGCAAAAACAGCACCAGAGCAGACACCATCATATTTCTTTAAGGGCAAATACTGTCTATAGTTCCTTGAATTTTCTCAGGTGAAGGCTCATAAGTGTTAGCAGTCATATAAATGCATTGAGTGATTATTATCCAAGTGGTATTCTTATAACATTGAGTTATGCACAGGAGACAGTTTTACAACAGTGAGAATTTCTATTATAATAAATAAAACACTAAGTTGAAACTGGAGAATAGACCCAAACCAGGCCATTCCTGAGGGTAGCCAGTTAAAGTGATCAAAAACCATGGAGTGTCAGTGGGCACAACATTTAACAATTCGGTTTGTGTTCAGATTTTGTCTAGTTCAGTTTTTATTTCAATACAGGTGTTTGCCAAGGAAGAGATACCAAGGAATAGAGGCGTTTACTGCAGGAAAAAGCCATCCTGTTCAGCTGGGAGATAAGCACAAAAAATTCTATTACCTAATACAAGTTGTGCAAGAGGATCCACAGACTTTTCTTTGGCAGCTATTTCTTTAGTGACAGATATAGCAATATCTGTCAGGGATTTAGAGAAATTTATGATCATATATTTATCCATGACGGTGCCTATCCTAGGAAATAGGTTTTTTTTCAATCTGGCAGCTGTGCTGGGGTTTCTACCAACAGGCACTGAACACCCTTGACTATGTGTGTAACTAATTTTACATTTTAGTCTGTGAAGTAAACTCAATGGTGATGCCCAATACAGAGTTTTTGATTGGTCACATAATGAAAAAAGTTTAACCAACAATCCAGTTGCATAATGACCTCTAGTTTGGTAGAAATTTAAACAATGTGATTTACACAGGCTTTTCTGCAAAATGTAAGAGAAGCTAGACCCTAAGGGAGTACATACCATGGAGTCATTATAATGAAATTGACAAAACCAAGGATTTGATTGGTCAGGCAAAGAATTCTAGACACTTAGGACAAAGAATTAGGAGAGGAATGGCAGAGAGATTGGTAATTAAATGTACTAAAGAATCTCTAGACTTATGTACAGAACGGTGCTCCTGAGGACAAACCCAACAGTCAGAAACATTTCCCCCTTTTTGAATAGATTGGGAGATGCAGAGAAGAATATTATTTTTCTAACAAAGAGAGAGAGATAAATAAGGTAAGAGACACATTGAGTAAAAGGCGTACAGTCCTGGTCCAACCGTTTGGGAAGAGCTGTCTGTCTCAGATGTCAGTTGCTTCTCCTCCTGTACAATTAGATTTGGAGTCCTCCGGAATTTGTTTAGCATCTGCACCAGCGTCTGATGACTATATTTTTGGTGGAGCCTTCTTTAGCTGTGAGATGTATCATCAAATTTGAATGCTTTCTAGTTCTGTATCAGTGTCAGTGGTTAGGAGCACTTGGTAAGGTCCTTTCCAGCAGGGCTTGAGAGCTTTCTTCCTCTGATGATGCTTCCAGAATATCCAGTCTACAGGCTCTAGACTGTGACCATAAGATCCTTTAAATTGGAATCCAGAGAAGCTTCTTTAACCTCTTGATCATACGCTTGAGTATAAGACATTAGAGAGTCACAGTAGCTTGTGTCGTACCAGCATAGGACAACAAAGGGTCTGCTGAAGATTGCATATCGGTAGACATTGATCTAATGGTGACTAATTTGTGTGGAGTGAGATGATGCTTTTGAAAGAGGTTACTTTGAACGATTAGTGTGACCAAAGGCATTACCTTAGCCCAGGGAAGTCCAGTCCACATGTATGTAACAAAGCCTCAAGGACAATGAACAGGACTGAAATATGACATCTACAAAAGTGCAAACATAGTTTTTCTCTTTACAATTACCCTCATTTTTGTACCAAAGAAAATCCCACTAAAACTAATTTGTTTATATTAAAAAAAATTGGCCTAATTTTTTATATAAGTAAAAATACTGACAGAGGCTTTCTGAATTCCTGAAGGATAAGGTAGAAAGAAAAAGTAAATGTTTTATATTTTTTCACAAAGGTATGTCTTACCAAATTTTTGATAGCTTAGGAAAAAGAATTCTTAAATTCTGGAAAAACAAAACATTTAGAGTATCTTCTTCAGTTCACATAATCTCATGTAATTAATACGTATATCTTGATCATTTGTTAGGATATTTTGAAGCCGTCATTCTCTCCATTAAGTGTCTGTAATTACCTACCCAGTTCAGTGTTATGATGTGAAAGTTTTTCAGAAACCTGTATTGTAGACTGTGTCAAAATCTTTTCCATGAATCTCTCTGAAGGTGAAACATATTGCAAAAGCATCAAATAAACAATAACTCTGTAAATGACAAAAGACTTAAAATGGCATGGCTAAAGATTTGATTACAATAAAATTGACAATAAAATTTGATTATTCCTGTGACATATAATATTTTTAAGTAACTAGAATTACGGGAGATAACATATGAGGACATAGATTTTTAAAAATTTGGCACTGTATTTGGAACGTTTATATTAACAACATACACATATGAGGATATCCATAAAGAAAGTTTGTCTTTACTTGTTTGATAATGCTTCACATGTAATTTGACATATCAAATAAACATAATTAGATTGCAATGTCTGTTATTATGAGAAGAGAGAACAAATTCTCTGAGAAGTCCCATGGACTCTCTGGTAGTTCTCAAAGGTACTTGTAGGGCAAAAAAAGATTTTGCTTATGATTTAAATTTTTGGGAAGTTTGTTGGAAATATCAAAAGGCTTTAACACACCTGGTCAAATAAGATAATAGGTCATGATAAAACAATGCTTACTTATCCATTTAACTAAAGTGACAACAGAAGATGTCAAAGGCAAACACAGAAACTTAAACTGTAAAAAAAAAAAAAGGCTCTCTTAAAAGAAAGATTTCAGCTTTTTGAACATGGGAAATTATTTTGAGAAAACATAGAATCCCTGTATTTTTGGTAGACTTACATAAAATTAAAGAAAAATCTTTTATAACCTCTTTCTCAAGAGCAGGAAAACAACTGTCATTTTAAGAGAGAGAAAGGCAATTTCTAATTTTGTACCAGTTTACTGTTGATATTAAACCATTTACTTAATGAAATTAATTCCAAGCTTAGCCAACTTGCCCATGCACAAAACTCTTTACCCAAGGTGCCTCTTCCACAAACCTATAACTTTTCTTTTTTTTTTTTACTTTCAGAACATGCCTTTTCCTCTTTCCCATAACCAGTTTTACTTTAGGACAAAATTTCTTTCTTAACAAAAAAATCCCTCCATCCCTTTTACCTTCTTTATTGAAAACATACATTTTATCACAGGATAAATTTTTAATGAGTCACAAGACATGTTCATTAATAGACGCAAACACCTTTTAGTTTTTCTGTAAAAAGAAGCAAAAAGTAGGTAAACCTATGTTTAGTAATTAATGTCTAATATTTTATCTTATTTGGAAATGATCTACTTACTCAATAAATTTTCATGGGTGTACATAATTTAGAAAAACTCTAATGTTTCAAGTTACCAAGAGATTTTGAAGTTATTTTTAAGTACATTTACCATAACACATAAAAACTTCACCTAAAAACTTTTTATATTTCTTATATCTATTTAGTTCACTTGTTCCTAATAATTATATTTAGATTGCCTACAAAAACTTGTGAAACATTAGACAAAATCCGCTATTATTATAAGTGATTTTTATAGCTAGCAAATTTTGTAACAAGGATAACATGAGCTTATTTCATCAATAAACCCAAGTAGAATAGACATGGAGTCTGTATCATACCCAATGCTGATAACTCAGAGAACATGCCTATTTCAACCAAACCAAGGAATCTAAATAAACTTTCATTTACCAAAAATTATTCTGTATCGCATTTACTTGCAAAACACATATGGGTTAGTTTCCGTTATATTTCTGAGAAGAGTAAAGTGCTCAATTCTTATAAGTGCTTCACCTTTAACGCAATTAAATAGAGCTCTTAAATTTGGTAATACCATCTAGAGGTAGAAAATATGTAAAATATTTACAACATACGTATATAGACACAGACAGATGTAAACACAAATCTTATAGCCTCCATTTAAATTTTTTTCTTAGATTTTCTAGGCAACTAGGTATACAGAAAGTTAAGTCTCTTCTATGCTGCATGAGGAGTATGTATCAATATAACGGGTTAGGTAGAGAATTGTGCAAGATAGTCCACATATAAAGATGTACTATTCATATATATACATAACAAAGTGCAGTGTTCAGTGCTACAATGAGTGAGAAAAATGTAGAAGCCATGGTGGAACAAGTTCTGAGAGGAAGGAATTCAGAATTGGTTTCTTTTCAAAATTGTCAACTTAAAATAAAAAATCTGAATGAAAATAAATTTAAAGGTTTCAAATGATGGTCTCACTATTTCAAATCATGCTTATTGCTACCTTACTTCAATTATAAGGACACATTCTGACAATTATTTCACATTTATTCTTTATAAATAAATGAACCTACATTGTTGATTTGACTTCCATATGACTTTCTTTGACAAGGAAGAGAGCTTAAGAGAGATCATCTATGAGCTTAATGTTAAAGAAGCGAGAGAGAAAAAAGCAGACTCTGACAGTTGTCTACTCAGCTTGTCTGATTAAACAGCGGGGTCACGGGGTCCTGTTGATCATCACTAACTGGAGTCGGGGAGACCTGTAGGGGGAGCTCTCACACCTTGTCACATGTCATCAATTACTCCAAACAAGAAGACACAGAAGCTTCAACGTCTGACAGAAAGTACAGCTACTTCACTTCTGAAGGGAGAGTTCTCTCTCTACCTGCCAGTAGCCCAGCCAATAAGAAACGCCGCAGCTCAGCCAACGAGAAGTTGTTGTCACCCCGAACTTCTACTTTCCCCCAATGAACTTTGTTTAGAATAGACCATCCTTACTCTCTTCTTTCATTATGAAAGCAAGCTCCTCTCCTTTCTTGTCTGGATTTGCCTGTGGTTCGCTACAGCATGCGCGTCCCAAATGGGAACTCTTTTGGCTATTCCAAAATAAACTCATTTTGACGGTAAAAATAATAAAATTAGCTTTAAAGTTGACAAAACTTATATTTCTATATATTTTATCCTGAATAATTTCAAATGATGTGAGACAAGAAAGGCCCGTTTGGTCTTTTTGTCCCTCTTTATAATGGCTGTTTTTAAATATGCACTTTTCAACTCTGATGAAGTAAGATTTCATATAAGATCTACTTTATGGAATGTATTAGATCAAGTGGAGACAAGCAAGGGATATGGTTGGGATGACAATATTACATTTTTAAAATAGCAAATAAAAGAAATGTGCTTTGGAGGGCAGATCTCAGAACTGCATTTGTTGGTATGCATCTAGAAGATAGAGTAAATGTTAGATATCAAGTTGTAATTAAAATATTGACACACTATACACCAAAGCTATCCAAATATTTAATAGTTTCACTTCTTATATACATTTATTTTATATATAAGATAAAATATTTTACATATATTTATATGTAATGTGTATGTTATCTATATTATCTGTATACTATTACATATATCTTGGAAAAAGAAGATTGTTATATATGCCTGTCAAAACAAATATGTAAGGACAAAATGAAAGTGGTGGCTATTCAAAAAGAGTGGAAACTAGGAAACCCTTAGACGAGGCTTTCAATATCCACAAGGAACCCTCTGTTCTGTGAATGTTACAAAGTAACATCGATAACTCAGGGGCACTGGTTGGCCAGTTGCTAAACCACAGTTGTGTGTGTGGTCTGACCAGTAATCAGTTATCTAAGTAATTTAGTCTGTGTGCTGCGACCAGTCTTTGTTTAAAGGGAGTTGGCGGTAAGAAAATATGGAAGAGGAGTGGGGTATAAGTAGATTATAAAATCAAAATTGATTTTCCAATGATGATTGGGCTGATAAATGTTAGTGTCGTTTCTCCTGAGGCTTGTGCGTTAACAGAGGACTCAATAATATATTCTGTCTGCTTTTCAAAGGTGAGTTAGGGGGTTTATGGAACAACGACAATAAAACCAAAAAACTTTCATTTGGGAGCAAAGAAAAGGCATCAGGATTACCCAGTAATTGGAATTCACAGTGTGATTGCTTTGTTCTCAGGACACTGTTCACAGGGAGTTTCCAGTTGGAGGTTTGTTTTCTCCAACTTGAACATCACCTGGCCTCCCACAGAGACTATTTACGAAAAACAGGGCAGGTTAAAGGCTCAGGGACTGAGTAAAGATATACATTGTCTGTCACATAACATGAAAAAAAGGCTTGAAAGCAGCTTTGTTTCCTTTGCTAACCAACTTCCGAGAGCTGGGAGCCCTGCCAGTTCAACTCCTTTCTGGACAGACCAGGGCACTTGTTAGAGTCTGCACTATAAAAATAACAATGTATAACAAAGTAGAAGAAATGACAAGCACTTGCACCTGTAGTTTGGATCCAAAAACAACAGCTTGTTAAAACATCCCTAGGGTTTCCAACTCAGCTCTCCCAGGCATTTTGGAAAGTAATGAGGTCCCACATGGACATAAGGAGAATTTGGCAACATGAGATAAAAAAGAAACTTTGAGAACAAGTTTTAGGTTTGCCTCATGCAATTCTCATACACAATGGATGGACCTTTCGCGTCTGATTAAACTCGGTGTGTTTCTGTGTTGACAAGCATATTGGGAGTGGAAGGACAACAGTGTGCTCAATTTAAAGTAGTAGAACATCAAAATGAGCTCACTGGGTGGTTGTGGGCTCGTTTAACAACTATGCTCATGTTTCTTGAGGCTCTTCCGTACTTGATGATTGGCGGTTGGAATAAGTTCATCATTCCAAGGATGCACTGTTTTCTCCAACATTACCACTTATTTCAGTATCTTGAAGTCATCACTCCAGATTCATAATAGCTTTATTTCAATATTTTGACCATGTCAGCATTTATGCCAAAACTATCACTGAAATAAAAATATACTTGGGTATATTATTGGATGTAGAAATACATATTATTCAACTCTTTTACTTCATAAGAAGGTATTTGATTGTTTAAAGTTTACACACATTTCACTTATTCATAAAGCCCAAGAATGGAGGCTAGACTATTCAAAAACAAAACCCAACAAATGGTATCAATTTGGTAAAACATTCAGTCAAGTCAGTAAAAAATACAAAAATCATAGGATAGGATGAATTGACTTATTTCAGTCAGTACTTCAATTTCAGCACTCATGGAAGGAAAATTATTGATTATCTTGGAGAACTTTTAGGATAAGAAAAGTGCTGTTAGCTGTCTCTCCTTCCTACTGCTCTGGTAATGCACCAGCGCAAGATTAAATTCCTCGTCTTCTACGGGGGCTTCTACCTTCCCAGCTACTTAAAGACAGCGTTTGGATTGAAACATGTTTGAGGCCTCCCACAATCTCTGCACCCCCATTTTTTCTTGTGCTAATTTGAAAGAAAGTATTTGGATCCAATAAATGTTTAAGATAATAATAACATAATTATCATTATTATAACATTATATAACAGATGTTAATAATACTTCAGATAATTAATTATGATTTGGAAAGTCATACAATTTTCTAACATACTGTATGGCGCTTAGTCTTTGTGTATCTTATTAAAGGGTGCAAAATTCATAGCTAATTTTTATTACCCCTTACCTCCATGCGCTCTTCATTTTCTCCATATTATAACAGCTTTTTATATTTCTTACCTTCTTTTCTTTGTCACATACTGGGCAGATATCTCATTATTGTCTTCTAGTAAACTAAATTTTTATTGGGCTATGTTGATTCTAGAATGCATTCCATTTATTTTATTTTTTATTTCAGTGCATATATTTTACGTTTCCAAGATTCTGGTTTTGTTTATTTTGCATTCATTTTTCTCCTTTCATCCTTCCTGATTTGTTTCAAAATTTCCTGTTCTTTTAAAATAGAAGTTATACTTCTATTTCATTAAATTTCAAGTGTGCATGTGTATGTTGCAAGACTTTTCTTATCCACAATATAAATTCAACCTGTAACAAGTTCCTATTTCTATGGTAGTTTGGGGTTATTTTTTTTTTAACATTAGACTCAACTATTTGGATCTCTCTCTCTGTGTCACACAAATACACAGACAAACTCATTTACACATTATATTCTGTCTCCCACCATCTGTGCTTACCCTTTCTGTCTAGCAGCTTATAACTTCCTCTCAGCAGACGTCTGGGGTTCAAACTCAAACCTGGTTCCCATGATTCATGACTTGAGTTGTGTTCCCCATTCAGATATTGTGGACATAGCAGGTCCACAGCCAGAAGACAGTTTGTCTTATTTCCTTTGCAGTAATACTGAGCCTTTCTCCTCAAATTCCTGACCTCAAAACTTCCCATTAAAAGCTTAACCACAGATATCAGTTTGATTAATATGTATTAGCCCTTTGCAAAAGGCAAAAGCCCACCACGTCCTCCGACATCACATAAAGGGTCTTGCTCCAGTTCATCTCTATCTCTGGGAAGCTGCTGCCCTCTGCCCCAGTGACAGAGCCTGTAGTTCAGATCCACCCATTCTGCAACATTTCACCTGTTTCAGATCTGCAGATATATTTAACTAGAGTTTCTCGTCACAGAAAACTTTTCTCCAAACGTGTAAATACACATGTATTTGATATGCATACTATTAGTCTTTGGGGTGTGTCTGGAGCAGAAATTGTTTAAGATTCTTCCACAAGTTGGTCCAAATTTATGCACTTTTTTTGTCGCATCTACAGTAATACGTCCTCCATCATCTTTTTGCTTGTTTGGGATCCCACAACCGTTGATCATCATTCTGGTGAGAATAAAGTAATATTTTATTGCTGTCTATGGATTAGGTATGGAAGTGATCATCTCCTCCCGTATTTGTTAGCCATTGGACTTCCCATTGCTGTGAATGTTCAAATCAACTGCTGATTTCCGGTCTACTTTGGTGCAAATGTTATTGAGTGCTTGCCATATTTAGGTTATTTCTGGAACGCAGTGAGTGGATCATTTGCTTAACAGAAGCAGGTCTGTGTTTGCAAGTATATCGAGAGTGGGATGACAATAGTGTACTCGTTAATATGGTGAAGTAGAACCACAAGGTGAAGTCTCCTTAGTGGTTTTGTGCTGATTTTTGAAACTTTTAAAATTAAAATTATTTTAATTCTTATTATGAAATATATTGTACACACAGAGAATACATCTTATTAATATTTACACATTTAAAATAAAATGTAATAACCTGTGATCATCACATATATAGGAAATATACATCAGCAATCCATTCAAACCCCTGGTGGCCTCTTCCTACATTTCCCAGAGAGCTACATTTTTAAATTTGTTTCAGTCAATCCTTTGGTTTCTTTATAACCTTATCATAAGTGTTTGTATCCTCAAATACGTGTGTGCCTCTTTTGAGCTTTATATTCAAAGAATCACACTGAAAGTGTTCGTCTTTTCTTTTCCTGCCTTTTGTCCTGGGATACGCTGATGTGCCGATGTTTATAAATCACTTAAAAGGATAATAACTTCTGTATAGATTTACGTTGTTTAAACACAATCTACTCAGGTGTTTTCCTCTAATTTGCTGCAATTACAAATAAGAGTTCAATGAGTGTATCTAGACAAGTCTCCTTATGAAAGTAGAAATTGTTTTACAGTGAACACTTAAGACAAAAATAAATGATTGTAGAACTTTTACCAGGTAATTCCTGATTATTCTTCAGTGATTGCACAGATTTATGCTTCTCCCCCAATGCATCCGAGTTCACTGTGTGTCACATCAGCATCCAAACCTGGTCCGTTCGCTCACTTGAGTATTTGACAAAAAAATAGCAGGTGTGGAATACTACCTAATGCTTTCATTTTCATTTCCATAATTATTAATTATACTCAGTGGTATTTGATATGTTTATTGGTCATCCACAATTTCTGTTACACTATTGTTCATTCCTTTTGCACACTTTTTTTCTAGTGGGTTGTTTGCCTTTGTTTTGATGGTTCCTAAAGATTTCATATATATTTGCTTGCTGATTCAGTCACTCATCCACCTGTCTAGGTGACCTTTCCCTTTGAATGGCTCTTAAACATCTCCGACATCATAAGTCCAAACCTGTATCCTGATCCCCCATCCCATACTGCCCCAGCACCTCCTTCCTCAGTACTTTGAATGGCAGTGACTTTTTTCAGCGCCTCAAGCCCAAAGCTTTGAGGTCACCCATGAGGGTTCTCACTGCACACACTCTGTGTCCCGTCCACCAGCTTTTCTGTTGGTTCTACCTCCAAACACACCCAGAATCTGGTGACGTCTCAGCACCTCCACAGCTACCACTCTGCTCTGAGCTGCTCATAACTTTCACTCGAATTTCTGAAATGTTTGCCTAATCTCCCTTCTTCAGTCCATGTCCCTCAGCAACCTACCCTCAACAGAGTAGCCCGAGTCCTATGTGAGAGTCAGATCATGGCACTCCCCAGCTCAAAGCCCTGCAACAGCTTCCCAGCAACCTTGGAGCCAAAGCCATGGTCCCCATGAAGGCCTCCAGGACCCTACCAGTGTAGGTCCTACTTACCCTCTGACCTCATCTCTCACTGCTCTCACCTTCTCCTCTTCCTTCCAACCAAACAGGCATCCATGTGATTCTAGAACACACTGTCCACAGTCATGCCTGAGGGCTGGTGCACTTGGAGGTTCCTCTTACTAGACTGCTCTTTCTCCAAGAATCTATGGGGTGAATTCCCTCATTTCTTTCCAGTCTGTGCTCCAAAGGTAGCTACTCAGTGGGGCCTAGCATGAGCTCCCCACTATCACCCCCGTCACTCTTGATTGGCCTCACTTTTGTCCCACTTTTCCTTTCACTGTAGCACTGATGATCTTCTAGCATACAATAGAATTTACCTATTTATTATGTTTACGTTTAGTATCTAATGCACCCATAAGCATTTTTGTCTTTGTTCTTCACTGATGCATCCAAAGTGCTGAGGACATTGCTTGCCATATTGTACTTGCATTCAACTGGGTAGATACTAGTTGAAGGACAAATAAAAGTCACGCATATAGAGCAGCGCACACAAGTGTATATGGTGATGAGTATAGGAAACTCGGGATCCAACTACTTAGGAATAAATTCGGACAACATTGACAGGCTCTCCCATTTGCTGTATTTTTGGGAAAATAACTGAAGCTTTTAGTTTCCTTATTGCAAAAATGAGGCTAAAATTGTATCAGTGTTGTCACGGAAAAGTCAGATGAGACCATAATTATTTTGTTTTGTAAGGCATTCTTTTGAGAAAGTTTAGAATTTTCTCTTTACCTTTTATGGTCTTAAACTTTACAAATATGCCCATGTGTAGATTTTTTTTACTATATTATGTTTGGCATTGCATATCAATTTTGAGGGGGAAATATAATCTTGCTTCAACTGGGAAAAAAATTTCATTATTTCTTCAAATATTTCTTCCTGTGTATTTACTTACTTTATTTTGGTGATGCTTATTATGTTAAAGCAATTTGTTTATCTGGATGTTGTCTGAGAGGGTTACACTATGTGACAATTCAGCAGAATAATCAGTAACTGGTTATGTCTGTTCTGTTAATTAGCACTTTGTTTTAGTTATATATTCTTTAACAATTAATTTTTGTATCTGGCATTTTCATCCAGTTTTCCTTATACTTTTTTTCCCTTTGTGTTTCTTATAAAATCTTTATCCTTAACTTCCAGAACCTGTTTACTATTTGTTTTAAATTTTACTTTATGGTAAATTAATCATTTTTTATATGGCACAAGACTTTTGTTTTGTTTTACTTTATTTTTAGTTTGTTTTTCTCAGATATCTCCTATTTCCCCAGATATATTGCCTACTATTCCGGTAAATGTATTTCTGTGACTAAATATTAAATCCAGGCCACAATTTATGTCCCTTCTACGATATGTCTTCAGTCGTATCCTACAAGTTTGAAAAGCATCTCCTTCTTTTTCGTAACTCTTGATATATTTCTTTTTACGTTTTCCTAAACCTATAGCAACTTAGAAGACTTGTTCTCAATTTCTAAATGCATAATTCTTTCTTATTTTTTCCTTATAAATATTCAATTTATTTTAACTTATTTATGGGTTGTAATCAATAGTCATTTAATAAATTGTGTATTTGTGTAACTGAGTTATTCAAAATCTTTACATCTTTTGTTGTTGTTGTTTTTTTTTTGCTCTATGAAGAAATTCACTTTAACACGCACAACTTTAAGACTTTGCATACGTTACAACAGTGCATTAGGGATACAAGCTGTAAAACACTTTCCATTCCTTTGGATTTTGCATATGATGGGTTTGCATCAGTCACTGCAGGTAGATTGAGCAAGCTTTGTTTTTGTGTTTGTTTTTTTAAACATGCATTCAACTAGATATGATTCTGAATAGATTAATACTCCCTTTTTATCACTATAGTTAGCTAAAAAATTGCCAGGCAGCCCATAAAACAGGATTTGCTGTAAGAACAACCCAGAGTCAGCTGGAGACTCATGGCGCTGGGACCTGCTGGGCGGGCCGCAGGAGTGCTAGCTAAGTGTCAGAGCATTAGGAAGAAAGTCCGGGCTGGAGGCGCCAGGCCTGCAGCACCAGCTGTGGAACCTCCATTATGTGACCGCACAGCTCCATCCTCAAACATCGCAGGGTGATCACCACTGAGGGGGCACGTAGCTGTAGGTGGGTGTTCCGGGGGCCTGATATGTGGGCACCGTGACTGGGTGAGGGGCGACAGGAGTTGGGGAGTGGGCAGTCAGCAGGGTACCTGCTGACATCGCCATAGTGGTCCCAGCCACCATGCCCATGGTGACCCCGTTGCCTGTAGGTGGAGGGATAGGTGCAGGGTACACCGTCGCCGGCATGCCATTGGGCTGCACCACCGTGGTGTGGTGGACGACGTGAGGAGGTGCTGCCTACAGGGGTTGTGTGCAGTATGTGCCTTGCTGTGCGTATGGGCTCTGCTGGGGGTAGGCACTTCGCACGGGGTACACGGCGGTCTGGTAGGGGCTCGGGGAGGAGTATGGTGGCACTGCCTCACTGGTGGGGGAACAGGGCACTTTGTAAGGTGTGCCAGGAGTGTAACCTGTTTGGAAGGTGGGGTTCGCTCCAGGGTACATGTTGGGGGAGTAGGCGGGAGCCGCTGCTGTGTAGCCCATGGGGAAACCAGCTGGATAACCAATTCCTTTGGCGTTTGCATAGGGAACCCCAGAAGAACCAGGGCTATAAACAGGATTCATGATTTCAAGAACATGACATCCACAACCAAGGCTAAGACAGGAGTCCAGATCAGCGCTGTCCAACAGCACTTTCTGCAGCGATGAAGCTCTTCTCCATGTGGGCCGTCCGATAAGCACCCATCAGCTAAAGTAACAATCGCTCCCCGCGCCGCGGCGGGCGGCCTGGGCCTCGCTGACCAGCGCGCCGGCCGGGGGAGCGCCGCGAGGCCTGCTCCGATGCGGGGCCCGAGCCGCCAGGGCCAGTCTCCACCGCCGCCGCCGCCGCCGCCGCCGCGGGCCTCTCCCCTGCTCCGCGCCCGGCCCGCCTCTCCGCAGCCCGCGCGACCCGCCCACGCTGCTACATCTTTTGTTTTTATATATTCTTTGATATTTTTGTTTTTCTCCCAACATTGGAGTATGAAAATTACTTTATAAATGAATAAGTTGAAAGACTTATATACCGTCAATGCTCATATTTCTATCTTCATTTAACTGTTTTTTATTTATCACATATCTATATATTTATGAATGCCTTTCTCCATTTAGTCCATTTTATTTATTTTATTTGTTTCAAAGTGAATTTCAGACACTGGTACACTTTAGCCCCTGAACATCTGAGGATAGATATATAATATTAACTAACTAGAGTTGTTTGCTTATTTTTAAATTTTATTTCTATATTTTCAATTTAAAAAATTGGTATGTAAAACTACATATGCTATATTTTTACTTAAATACAGTCAGATACACAAATTTAAATGTACCACTCAATGAATTCTGGCAAATGCATACACCCACGTAGTGTGTTGAATTTATCCTGCAGAAAATTTCTTCCTCCTACGCCCATTCCCGTTAATCCTTGCCCCAAACCCCAGAAGCTTCCACATTGTTCTGACTTTTTACCATCTTGGATTAGTTTGTTTTCTGGAAGTTTATACTAGTGGAGTTCTATGGCATCCAGTTTTGAGTAAGAATTCTGTCATTCTACATGTTTTTGAGATTCACCCATGTTGTTTGTATAAATACTTGATTTGTTGTTGTTGTTTAATTTAAACTCTTTTCTTTTGAGAAGTAATTTTAGATTCATATGCTATTGTAAGATATAATGCAGAGAGATACTAAGTAACTTTTACCCATCTTTCCTCAAGGATGACATCTTATAAAACTAAAGAACAAGAATTATAACCAACACAGAGACATTGATAAAATTTATCAATATTTCTCAGATTTTCCTAGTTTTACTTTTCTCGAAAGTATGTGTGTAGGTGTGTGCGTTTAGTTCTATGTAAGTTTATTATGAATGTAGGTTAGAGTGTCCTTCACTGTGGTCAAGATAGAGATCAGGTTCATTACCATGAGAGTCCATCAGTTTGCCATTTACTGCCACACCAACACACCCTCCCCTAATTCGTGGAAATCATTAATTTATTCTCAACTCTATAATTCCATCATGAATTACATGAATTTATGTATATTACATAAATATTATATGAGAGGAGTTTTATACACTATATAATTTTTCAGGATTGGCTTTTTTTCACTGAGCATACTTGTCTGGAGATTCATTCAAGTCATTGAATGTAACAATTCCCAAAACTTAGACCATTTTTAATTAATTTGTTTTTATGTTGGAAATGGAAACATCTTGTATATTTTTTAACACTAGAAAAGAGGGGACTGGTGAAAGAGAAAGTTGACTAATATAAAGTTATTACCATGCAAGCTTTAGTTGAAATTATTCTGTTTAGTATAATAAATTTATATAATAAATTTTAAAATCTCAAACTACACTTCAACATACTAAACTTTTGAGATGGAATGAAAATAGTTAAAAGGAGAAATTTTATAGGGGCTAATGTCTGCATTAAAAAAAAAAAACCTTAAATAAACAACCTAACCTTGAAGTTTCCAAAGAACTAGTAAAAGAATAAATTAAGTCCTAAGTTTGTTGTAGAAATAAAACTGAGACTAAAAACAATAAAAGAGATCAATTAAACTGAGAAATGCTTCTTTTTTTTAAGGGAAACAAAATTGGCGAAAATTTGGCTGGACTAATCAAGAAAAAAAAGAAAGAGGGGTCAAAAATACAATCAAAAATGAAAGATTACACATTACAAATGATACCACAGAAATAAAAAGGCCCATTACATATTATTATGAACAACTATATGCTAACAATTTAGATGATCTGGAAGAAATGGATGAATTTCCAGAAATGTAAAATCTACCAAGACTGTCATGAGGAAACAGAAATGATATCTACATATACAATGTAATATTATTCAGCCATAAAAAAGAGTGAAATCTTGCCATTTGTGACCATGTTGTTGGACCCTGAGAACATTATGCTAAATACAATAAGTCAGACAGAGAAAGACAAATACTGTAGGATCTCTCTTATATGTGGAATATATCTATACAAACACACACTATTTATACACACTATGTACTATACACCATGTATATACTCTATAATATGTCTGCTAGATATGTATGCTATATACTATAGATAGATAGATAAATAGATAGATATAAGCTCATGGATACAGAGACCAGACTGGTGGTTGCCAGGGGTGGGAGGAAGGAGATGGGAGAAATAGTTAAATTGCTGTTTGTTTTTGTCTCGTTTAAATGAATTGAACAAAAAAGTAGAAATAAAAAGAAGTAGAAAATCCAAACAGACTAATATCAAGGAATAAGATTGAATTAGTAATCAAAAATCCTCCAACAAATGAAAGTCCAGGATCAGATGGCTTCACTTGTGAATCTGACTAAACGATTAAAGAAGAATTAACACCAATCCCTCTCAAACTGTTTCAAAAAACGGAAGAGAAAGGAGCACTTCCGAACTCATTTTATAAGACCAGAATTATCCTGTTACCAAGCCAGATTAGCACGCTAGAAGAAAAGAAAATTACAGGCTAATATTGCTGATAAACATACATGCAAAAAGTCTCAAACAAAAATTAGCAAACTGAATTCAACAGCATATTAAAAGGATCATATACCATAATCGAGTAGGACATATCCCTGCGATGAAAGGATGTTTCAATATGTGGAAATCAATAAATGTGACATTAACAAAATGAAGAATAAAAATCATACAATCATTCCCATAGATACAGAGAAAGTATGTGAAAAACACTTACCATCATTTCAGGATCAAACATGATAACTATAGTTCCCACTGCTGTGTGATATATACGAATGTTGTTAAGAGAGTAAATTCTGAGTTATCACTACGAGAAAAAAATATTATTTTATTTCCATGTATTTTTATTGTATCTGTGTGAGATAATGAATGCTAGCTAAATTTATTGTGGTAATCACTTCTCAATATATGTGAGTCAAACATTTATGCTGTACACCTTAAACTCATACAGTGATGTATGTTAGTTATATCTCAATAAAACTGAAAAAAGACCTCTCAAACTAGATATAGAAAGAATGCAATTCAACATAATAGAGACTATGCATGACAAACCCACAGCTAACATCATACTCAACAGAAAAAGCTGAACACTTTCTCTCTGAGATTAAGAACAAGACAAGGGCACCACTCTTGCCACTTCTACTTAACATAGGACTAAAATCCTAGCCAAACAATTAGGAAAGAAAAATAAATAAGAGGCATCTGAATAAGAAAGGATGAAGTAAAATTTTTTCTGTTTGTAGTTGACATGATCTTACATATAGTAAACCCTAAAGACTCCACAAAAAACTGTTAAAACCAATAAATGAATTCAATAAACTTGCAGGATATAAAATTAATATGCAAAAATAAGTTACATTTCTATACACTAACAATATACTACCTGAAAAAGAAATTAAGATCTCATTTACAATAGCATCAAAAAGAATAAAATATTTAGGAATAAATTTACTAAAGGAGGTGAAAATCTGTACACTGAAAACTATGAAATATTGATAAAAGAAACTGAAGAAGACTCAAATAAGCTGAAAGATATCTTGTGCTCAAGCATGGAAAGAATCGATGCTGTTATAATGTCCATTATACCCTAAATGGTCTACAGATTCAAAGCAATGCTTATCAACATCCGATGGCATTTTTCCAAGAAAATAGAAAAAAAATCTTAAAATTTGCATGGAACCCATAAGACTCCAAATAGCTACAGCAATCTTGATCAAGAAGAACAAAGCCGATTCCAAGCTGGGTTACAAAGATATAGTAATCAAAACCATATGGTAATGGCATAAAAAAGACGTAGGACACTAAAAAAAGAAAAAAAGAGAACAGAAATAAACCTGACTAACATTTTTACAAAGGCACTAAGAAGGGGCTGGCTCCATGGCCGAGTCATTAAGCTTTGCCAGCTCAGGGTTCTGCCAGTTCGGATCCTGGTTGCAGACCTAGCACCACTCCTCAGGCCATGCTGAGGTGGCGGCCCACATAGCACAACCAGGGGACCTACAACTAGAGTACACAACTATGTACTGGGGGCTTTGGGGAGAAGAAAAAGAAGATTGGCCACAGATGTCAGCTCAGGTGCCAATCTTTAAAAAGAAAAAGGCACTAAGAATACACAGTGGGGAAGGGATTGTCACTTCAATAAATGATGTTGAGAAAACACAATATCTGCATGTAAAAGAATGAAATTAGACTCCATATTATACCATGTACAAAAATCAACTCAAAATGGATTAAAGACTTACAAGTAAGACTTGAAGCTAACAACTCTTAGATGAAAACAGAGAAAAACTCCTTGACATTGTTCTTGGCCATGACCTTGTGGTTTCGACACAAAAGTATAAGCAAAAACAGAAAAATATAAACAAATGGAACTACATCAAAGTGAAAAGTTTCTGCATGGCAAAAGAAACAATCAACAAATAAAAAAGTAATCTATTGAATGAGAGAAAATATTTGTGAACCATATATACCATAAGAGATTACTATCCAAAATATATAAGAAGCTCATACAACTCAAAAGTTAAGTAAATAAATAAATAACCTGATTAAAAAACACTCAAAAGACATAAATAGACATTTTTCCAAGGAAGATACACAAAAGGCGAACAGACATGTGAAAAGATGCTCAATTTCACCAATCATAGGGAAAATGAAAGTCCAAACCACAATTAGACATCACCTCAAATCTGCTAAGATGGCTACTATCAAAAAGTCCAAATACATCATTTTGGTGAAGATCTAGAGAAACGTGACCACTTGAAGACTGTTGCTGGGGATGTAATTGATCAGCCGTTATGGGAAACACTATGAAGTTTCCTTAAAAAATTAAAAATGCAACTACTAGGGGCCAGCCCAGTGGTGCTGCAGTTAAGTTCACATGTTCTGCTTCAGCGGCTTGCGGTTTGCCAGATAGGATCCCAGTTGCGGACCTATACATTGCTTGTCAAGCCGTGCTGTGGCAGGCGTCCCACATATAAAGTAGAGGAAGATAGGTATGGATGTTAGCTCAGGGCCAGTCTTCCTCAGCAAAAAGAGGAAGATTGGCAGTAGTTAGCTCACGGGTAATATTCCTCAAAAGAAAAAAATCATTAAAACTCAAAAAAGTAGCACAAATCTCCCTGGTAATGGTAAATGTATAGCCATAGTTAAATCTGCAATATGGTAATGGTGGTGTATAACTCACAACTCTAGTTTACAAGGTAAAAAAGTCAACGTGGCAAAAATAACCAAAAATTCAATAATCTGTCATTAGTTACACAATACTAAAAAAATTTCAATTGTAGCAGCAAAAATCTAAAATTTGAGGAGGAGAAGAAACCAAAATATAAAGAATGTAAAATATATTGATGTTAAATTGTTAACAGTTCAAAACAGGATGTTATAAGTTTAAGGTATTTTATGTAAGCCTCATGGTAATCACAAAGAAAAATCTCATAGTAATTCTTCAAAAGAACATGATAAAAAGTCAAAGCATACAGTTACCAAAAACCTGAAAACACAAAAAAAGGACAGCAGGAAAAGGAAGAGAAACAAGGAACAATGGATATATAAAACAGCCAGAGAACAATTAATAAAATAGCAATAGTAAGTCCTACCTATATATAATTACTTAAAATTTAATCAAATTAAACTCTTCAATCAAAAGATAAAGAAAGGGTGAATGGATAAAAACAAGACCCAGTGATATGCTGCCTACAAAACACTCATCATAATTTTAAGGACACACATAGGCTGAGAGTGAAGGGATGAGAAAAGACATTTCAGCAAAAGTTAAACAAAAAAAGAAGTGGTAGCTATACTTATCACAGACAAAATAGACTTTAAACTAAACATGATCAAAAGAGATAAGATTATTACATAATGATAAAGGGATCAACACATCAAGAAGATAGAACAATTGTAAATATTTATGCACCCAAGATCTGAGTAGCTAAATATATAAAACAAAAACTAACAGACCTAAAAAGAGAAAGAAATAGCAATACAATAATTATTGGGGACTCTAATACCACATTCTCAACAGCAGATGGATCATTCAGACAGAATCAATAAGAAAACAGTAAATTTGAGCAACAGTATAGATCAAATGGACCTAACAAACATATAATGAACATTCTGTCCAGCAACAGCAGAATACACATTTTCTCAAGCTCATGTGAAATATTTTTCAACATATCATATGTTAGGCCACAAAATAAGTCATAGTAAATTTAGGAAGATTGCAATCATCCAACTATCTTCTCTGACCACAATGGCAAGAAACCAGCAATCAAAACAAGAGGAAAACTGGAAAATCCAAAATCCCATGGAAATTAGATAACATTATCCTGAAGAACCAATGGATCAAAAAAGAAATCAAAGAGGAAATAAGAAAAGTTTCTTGAGACAAATGAAAATGGAAACACAACATACCAGAATTTATGGGAAGCAGCAAAAAGAGTTCTAAGAGGGAACTTCAAAGCAATGAGCCCCTACATTAAGAAGCAAGAAAGATCCCAAATAAATGACCTAATTCTACATCTTTAGGAACAAGAAAAAGAACAAATTGAGCCCAAAGTTAGCAGAAAAAAAGAAAATCATAAAGATTAGAGCAGAAATAAATTAAAGAGGACAGAAAAACAATACAAAAGATTAGCCAAACTGAGTTGATTCTTTAAAAAGATAAACAAGCTCTTAGCTAGATTAACCAAGGAGAAAAGAGAAAGAACCCAAATCAAGAAAATTATACATTAGAAAGGAGTTAGCCTAGATTCACCAAGAAAAAAAAGACTCAGATAATGAAAATCAGAATTAAAAGAGAAGACGTTACAACTGATACCACAGACATTCAAAGGATCAAAACAGGCTACTATGAATATCTATATGTCAACAAACTGGACAACCTAGAAGAAATAAAAAAAAATTCTTAGAAACATACAACTTACCAAGAACAAATCAGGAAGAATTAAAAAATATGAATAAACCAATTACTAGTGAGGACATTGAACCAGTAATCAAAAATCTCCCAGCAAAGAAAAGCCCAGGATCAGATAGTTTCACTGGTGAATGGTACCAAACTTTAAAAAAGTCCTTCTCAAATTCTTCCCCAAAACTGAAGAGAAGTAAACACTCTCAAACTCATTTTACAAGGTCAACATTAACCTGATACCAAAACCAGAAATAGATATTACTAGAAAAGAAAATTACAAGCCAATATCCTTGATGAATATCGATGCACGAATTATCAATACAATACTAGTAAACTGAATCCAGCAGCGCATTAAAAAGATCATTCACCGTGTTAAAGTTGGGTTTACCGCTGGGATGCAAGAGCGTTTCAACATATGCAAATCAATCAATGTGGTGCATCACATTAATAGAATGAAAGAAAAGAATCCTGTAATCATCTCAATAGACACAGAAAAAGCATTTGACAAAATTTAGCATCCATTCATAATAAAAACTCAACAATTTAAACATGGAACATATCTCAACATATTAAAGGCCATATATGACAAGTCCACAGCTAACATCATACTCAATAGCAAAAGGGTGAAAGATTTTTCTCTAAGATTAGAAACAGGACCAGAGTGCTCACTCTCACCACTCCTATTCAACAGAGTACTGGAAATCCTAGCTAGAGCAATCAGGCAAGAAGAAGACACAAAAATTATCAGAATTGGAAAGAATGAAATAAAATTGTTCCTAGTAGCAGATGACATGATTTTATATGGAGAATATTTTAAAGATCCAACCAAAAATCTGTTAAATCTAATCAATACATTGAGTAAAGTTATAGGATACAAAGTTAATATACAAAAATCAGTAGCATTTCTTACACAAACAGTAAAATTTCTGAAAAAGAAACAAAGACATTGATCCAATTCACAATAGCATCAAAAACAATAAAATACTCAAGAACAAATTTAACTAAGGAGGTGAAAGATCTCTGCTGAAAACTACAAAACATTGATGAAGGAAATCAAAGAATGCAAGTGGAAAAGTATTCTGTGTTCATGAATCTGAAGAATTAATATTGTTAAAATGTCAATAGTATCAAAAGCTATCTATAGATTCAGTGGAATCACTATCAAGTTTCTAATGGCGATTTTTACAGAAATAGAAATAATACTCCTAAAGTTTACATGGAATGACCAAAGACCCCAAATAGCCAAAGAAATTCTGAGAAAGAAGAACAAAGCTGGAAGAATCTCAGTTCCAGATTTCAAGATATAGTATAAAGCTATCGTCACCAAAATATTACAATACTGGCATAAAAACAGATGAGTAGAAGAGCTTTGAGAGCCCAGAATACACCCAAGCTTGTGTGGTCAACTAATATCTGACAAGGGAGTTGAGAATGCTCCATGGTGAAAAGACAGTCTCCTCAATCAATGGTGCTGGGATGATTGCATATTCACATTTAAAAGAATGGAACTGAGGTCATGTCTTACACCACTTGCAAAAATTAACTTGAAATGGATTAGGCTTAAATGTAGGACCTGAAACAAGGAGATTCCTAGAAGAAAACTTAGGAATAAAGCTCCTTGACACGGATCTTGCAATAAACTTTTGTATATGGATTTTTTTGACGCATAAAGCACAGGAACAAAATAAAAAATAAACAAGTGGGACTGCATCAAACAAAAAAGCTTTTGCATGGCAAAAGAAACCATCAACCAAGTGAAAAGACAACACTTGGAATTGGAAAAAATATTTGCAAACCATGTATCTGATAAAGCATTAATATCCAAAACATAAAAACTCATACAACTCAGTGGCAACAAACAACGAAATTAAAAAGTGGGCAAGGGATCTGAATAAACATTTGTCCCAAGATATACGAAAGGCCAACGTACATAAAAATATGCTGAACCTCACTTGTTATTAGGAAAATGCAAAGGAAAATCACAAGGAGATATTATCTCATGCCTGTTAGAATGACCATGGTCAAAAAGACAACAGTTAAGAGATACTGACCTGGATGTGGAGAAAAAGGAATGCCTGTGCCCTGTTAGTGAGATTGTAAATTGGTACAGTCGCTGTGAAAAACAGTATGGAGGAGTCTCAAAAATTAAAAATAGAACTACATTATAATTCAGCAATTTCACTTTTGATAATATATCCAGAAGAATAAAAGCATAAACCCAAAGTTAAAATAATACTCCAAAGTAACCCCATTGTTAGCCTCCAATATGGTTCTTTTTGCTTATCATCACCTAGAATATCAATACAGATTACAAGATATCCTGCTAAAACTGTATGCTGCTTAGTTTCATATTTGGAGATGTCTTATAAATGTCATGGCAATAAAGTATTCTTTTATATTTTGATTTTAATACTCAACTTCAAGTCTGTGTTCTTCGTTTAGGTTCATTAATGCTGCTCTGTTTGTGATTATCAATTTTATAGAATATTCCATTGCACGTTTTGCACTATTCCTTGTATTAAACTAAAAAGTCGAATCTAGTACACAGGGTATCAAGTCTTGAGGCACATTTTTCCCCAAAATAGTTCTCTCCAATTTACACAAACTCCAGCAGTGTTAGAATTTTAATTGTTGCCAAAGTAATGTGTGGGCATACTTGAATCCCTCGTTTGTTCAATTTGCATCACCTTGACCTCTAGTGAGCTTGACATGCTTTTAAAATGTCTGGTAACATTTTGATCTTCCTCTTCTGTGAATTGCATGTTGGTATCCATTTCTCTTTTCCTATTTATTTAGGTATTCATCTTTTCCTATTGAATTTTTTGGAGTTTTAAAAGGCTTGTTCTTTATACCAATCCTTTTTCCATCACGTATGTTGTCTATATTTTCTTCTGATATGTCTTTTGTGTTTTGACTTTGAATATGTTGTCTTAGTTGTTATTGCTGCTGATTGCAATAATTATGTTAATATGCACTTAAATATTGAGGGAAAACCTCCTCATCTTCAGCTCTCTGCCGGCACCATGAAGCCCATCATAAACATCACTCGGCCTACCTGGGACGGACACCATGACCTGAAAAAGAGATGGTGGTGGGGAGGGGGTGAGACGGGAAATGGAGTCCAGTTGTGTTACTAAGCCCCGACTTCTGAACCAGTCTTCTCTGTAGGGATTTTAATTCAACTTGGCAGTTTGGGCTCATTCATGCCCCTCTTCTCACTGGTCACACTCTGGCATACTGCCGTATGAGGTTCACTCTGTGGTGGAAGTTCCTTCTTTAGGTTTAGAGTGACACTTCTTCCATCCTGGGAAAAAATGAAGCCTATTAAAGGAAAATGCCACAGATAAAATTATTTTTGTGGCAAAAAGAGGGGAGATCATGCATGCATGTATGAATACCTGCTAATGTACTCCATTCACGTGTGGAGATTCTGCCCAAATCTGAGCCCTTTTGTTGAACTAAGTGCTATGGACTGAATATCTGTATCCCCTCAAATGAATATGTTGAAATCCTAGCTGCCAATATAATACTTTTGTAGATGATTATGTCATAAGGAGGCAACTCTTAAAAGGGATTAATGTTGTTGTAAACGAGATGCCAGAAAGCTCCCTTACCCCTTCCACCATGTGAGGACACAACAAGACTATGGTCATCGATGAACCCTCACCAGACATCAGATCTGCAAGACCTGATCTTGTAGTTTTAGCACCCAAAACTGTGAGAAATAAATTTTTGTTTTTTAAGCCACCCAGTCTGTGAATTCTTGTTATAGCAGCTGAATGGACTTACACCAAGGAAAGTATCCTTTGAGAAGTTGGAAAAGATCACAGCCCCCAGTACAAGGTAGACGTGCAGACAGGGAAACTGCGGAATGCAGAAATTATGCAATGTCGACAATTTGCTGCTTTGGGGCCTACTGTAGAAACAGTTCAGAGCTGGGAATGTCTGGGTCATAAGGAGAAGGTCTCTCTGATCGCTCACCAGGGGAAGCTGGTGATAACGGCCCCAAATATGACGGGACACTAGACAAGTTCTTTCCTATGCTAAGGAAGGAGAAGTCACCACAAACCTGGAAACTATTCAGTGTATACTCCAGCACAGCTCCAAATCCAAATCTTGTCTATGGTCTTGTTTCACTCTTCCTCAAAGCTTCTCTGAAGAACAAAAGGTTCCCTCAAGTTTTGAGGGGAGGGTGAAAGCAGGGTGGTAAGCATCTTATATAAGCTTCTCTCCCATAATCAACTTAAAAACTAGTCTCAGAAACACACCCAACCAGAGACAGTGGAGAAGGCAGACCCTAACCCCCCACACAGGCTCTCTGACCACACGTAGCAGCTTAACATCTGGTTGTCCTGGCCGCTCTCACATCACAGGACAAAGATAGTATGATAACAAGCAGGAGACACTGCTTCAAAGTCCATTCTGCAGACTGCAACTCGGTCTTCCTTATAATCTGGCTAAGGCATAATGGGAAGTGGGGGAGAAAGGTGATACATAGGTGGGGGGATGTTCCTGTTGTTGGATCTTTGCAAGCCAGCTGTTCCAGTCTGGTTCAAGCTCGCTATAAGCAGAGTATTCAGTCGGCAACCATATCCACCTGCACAATCATCTGGGCCACCCCTTGCCAGACCCCTTCCCTCCCATCCCCCAGGGACTTAGTGGAGGGCTCTCCCTTTTCCATACAAATGTGGCCCTCCTGGTTCAAGAAGTAATTGGCTGTGCCCCTCTTCCATGAAAAAATGAATTGTACACAGCAACTGCTCAGCCTTCTCTTGAAGGGTGTGAAAACACCACAGAGGACAAGTGAAGGAAACAGAGGGAGGCGTGAACTGTATGTGACTCCTTATGACAGGCCTGCTTCCCCTTGGCTGGCGAACTCTCCTATATGTGCTCCATTTAAAAATGATGTGACATGAAACATGGCAAACCACAGATAATCAATGTTAAAACTAATGCCAACAGTTCAAACATCCAATGAGGTAGCAGGATGTCAAACTAACATGCAACAGTCAGTAGCATTCATGTAACAAACAGTAGCCACAGCATATAATAGATGAATAGACCTTATTTACAATAGAAATAAGGAAAGATAAACTGAAAAAGCTACCAAGAAATGACCTGGACCTCTATACACAAAAGTACAAAATAACCTATAAATGCATAACAAACACAGAGACAGGATGGTCCTCTCTGCTAAGTTCAACCATAAAACCTGGACAACCATAAAAGAAGAAATTTAGTGAGAACTCTGAAAGGTGGTAAGAAGAAGGCAAACTGACTTGGGACTTCAGGACTGGAGGAACAACACAGTGACAGGGTGTCTTACCCCCCAACTTTAGAAGGAGACCCAGATTCAGTAATCTCAGATCCTGACCTGCCAACAGAACTCAGCGCAGGTAGGCTTGTCCTCCTCCAGATGTAATGAGTCTCAGGAATTGTTCCAAATTAGCACAGCAACACTCCCAAGGGGGTCTTTGGAAAGTGTCACTAACAAAGGAAACAAAGAGAAGATTCTCCTGCCCTGTCACCCATGAGACTTTCCTCCTTTCCCTGGAGGTACCAAGCCTGCTGGGCAGCAGCAAGAGGCACTTTGCCCACTGGAGGGGACAAAATGACTTCCTCCTAGGTTTTTAGGTTCTGTGGCTGCTCTGCAGATTAAGTTTGCGTGAGACAAATTAACAAAAGAAAATAAATTGATTACACAGTAATTTAACTATGGCTTGAATTTCATAAAATATAACACTCAAGAATGTAGCCAGATGACTCAGATTTTTTTCAATTTTTACCAATTTATTAAAGTAATGTTTCTCTAATAAACACTAACCGCCACTTGAGTGAGATTCATAATCATTCTTGTGATTGTGTTCACAAATTAGAGACAGTTTACTTACCCCTACTGCTGTGAATAAAATCAATTTTGTCAGTGCTGTTGGCACGTCATAACTGAAAATTCTGTAAAGTTGAGATTTGGGCCTACAAAACGCTATTTAAGAGAGCAGGTGGGTCTTGACAGTAAAGACAGTACCAAAAGCTGCATTAAGAACTTCATCCAGGCAGTTTGCTGTGACAAAACTTCAATGCTATCATACATTGTCTGGGATTTCTTCAAGGTCCTTTTCATTCCTCTGAGAAATGATGATTCACTTCCATCCTGCTCTGTGTGCTGCCAGCACTTTTTCTTTAATTCACTGGAAGATCAAGACCCCTCTGAAATTTCTCCAGTCATAACTACATTTGAATGTAAAAGCAGCCCACTAAAAGGTGAGGCAAGACAAGTCACTATGATAACTCCAGCATGGGGTCCATCTTTTGTGACAGCTCCAGCTGGAAAGTGCACATGGATGTCTGTGTTGTTAAGATCAAAACTTCCAGAAGCACAGGGCAGATGGTATTTCTCGGCATTGCTGCAGAGCCTACTAATAGCAAGATGGGTGGACTCTTCTCATGATATCCCCTAGCTGAGCAGTTAGAGTTAAATGACCTTCACCATCCATTCAACTTGCCTCCACAAATATGATTTCTCCACCTAAGGGAGTCCAAGCCAAACTTATTGCCATTCCTGGTTGACTCAAATGCCCATTTTATCTATCTGGAGCCCAAAGATGTCTTTTGGAGCATAGAAATCAATCAAAATTGGCATTTCAGGTGGTAGGGCCAAGTAAGTGCTGTCATTGATAGATTCAGATTTTGCGTCTTCTAAGATGTTTTCTCTGTAAATTTCTTTCTCATTCACATCAAAATGGTCCAACTTGACTTCCTTATATTGTTCTTTTCCCACCTTCACAGCAACAGCTGGGCAAATGGCCCCAAACCAGCTATCCAGAGAATGACCCCCTGCCTCTCTGGTACACCTGGTGAAGATGTGAAGAGGAGTAACCTGAGAGATCTGAATCTGCTGAGGACTCAGCCCATGCTGTTCCAGTTGCTTTGGGATCAAGTGCTTGCTGGCAATCTATCTTCTCTTGTGTATACCCTGGCACCTGAATGTCCTCATTCTGTCCAAGAAGACAGGTGGAGTAGTAGCAGTGGTATTGGCGATAGTCATTAAAATAACTTGGGAGAGGTTAAAGCCCACATTTAGAGACTGATTTGTGAAGCTATGGTTTTGTTCATGATCCAATACCTCAAGCAGAGCTGCTGCAGGATCACCTGGACACAACTTTTTCTAATTTGTGAACCTCATCTAATAGAAACACCAGATTGTTAACCTCAACGGTCTTCAAGTCATTGATTGTATGACCAGGTATACTGCCAACATAGGTGTGCCTGTGTCCTCCAATGTCAGACTATTCACGTTCTCATCCAAATACAATCTTGTGGAAATCTCGATCTAGAGTCTTGGCCACAGACTTTCCAACATTGTTTTACCAGCTCTAGGAGGGTCAGCAAAGCAAAGAGTGGGCCCTTCAGATTGGTTTTCAGCTGTTTGACAGCCTAATATTCCAAAATTCTGTCCTTCAATTTTTCAAGGCAAAATGCTTATTATCCAGAAGAATTTGGGCTTCTTGAATGTCTGGATGGTCGGTTGTACTTTTGTTCCAGAAAGTTCCACCATAAATTCTAAATAATTTCTAATCTGAACATATTCTGGCATTGCTTGAAGCATCTTTTTAGTCTTTTTCTCTTTTTGACACAGACCTAATGGGCTTCTTCTGACATATTGGATGCTCACTTTTTCTTCTAGCATGACAATATCATGATTATCTTCTTCCTCATGTTCATCTTTTAAAGTACCTAGGATGCGGGCCAGCCCGGTGGTGTAGCAGTTAAGTGCTCACGTTCCGCTTCAGCAGCACAGGGTTTGCAGGTTCGGATCCCAGGCATCGCTTGGCAAGCCATGCTGTGGTAGGCATCCCACATGTAAAGTGGAGGAAGATGGGCATGAAGGTTAGCTCAGGGCCAGTCTTCCTCAGCAAAAAGAGGACAATTGGCAGCAGATGTTAGCTCAGGACTCTTCTTCCTCAAAAAATAAAAAAAATAAATAAAGTACCTAGGATGTGTGAAATCCTATTGAGGCATATTCATATAATGCATTTATTATTATCTTTCTTGCTTTTTCTGTTTTATTATTATTATTATTATTATTATTATTATTTTTAGGAAGATTAGCCCTCATTAACATCTGCCACCAATCCTCCTCTTTTTGCTGAGGAAGACTGGCCCTGTGCTGACATCCATGCCCATCTTCCTCTACGTTATATGTGGGACTCCTGCCACAGCACGGCTTGATGAGCGGTGCATAGGTCTGCACCCAGGATCTGAACTGGTGAACCCCGGGCCACTGAAGGAGAACACGCAAACCTAACCACTGTGCAACCAGGCCGGCCCCAAGTTTTCTGTTTTTTTAAAGCAATTTCAATTCTTGCATTGGTTTCACAAGCAGTGGTATCATCATCTTGGACAGTTCCTCCAGAGTCACAGTATCTTAAATTTGGAGCATCATGAGTTTTACTTCCAGGAGCCCTACTAAGTTCTCACAGTGAAGAACCATGAAGAAACTCTGATGTTTCTGGCACGGGAGGGTGGGGGAGAAAGGTTACCATTTTGAAAGGATTTTGAAATATCCCCTGAGTGTGATCCGTAATAGAAGCCTCCACAGCAGGGGAAAAGAGTACCAAGCCTTATCCCACGTGGGTGAAGGGCAATTAACCAACTGCAGCCCCCTGTAGCCTTCCTGTCTCATCTAAAGAGTTCAAAGAAAAGAAAAAAAAAAGCTTAGAAACACTTGTGAAGGTCACAACCCAGGGACACAGGCCCACTAAAAGATTTAATTATATCCCCTCCCTTAACACCTTCCTACCGTGTCCCCAGGGCTGCAGTATAGTGATGGGATCATAGCTGAAAGAGTTGCAAGGCATAGGCTCTGTTTAAGGAGGAGATTTAGGGGAACCTAAAGACACAGGAAACACAAAAACAAGGACACTAGAGGAAATTGAAGCCTCTGACATGCACAGCTACGGTAAATATTAAACACAGCCCAACACCTAGCCAGATGAGCATAAAACTTCACACTAAAGGTTTATTTATTTCAGTTCCTATTTCCTAATACAGCATGTGTGGCTTTCAACCAAAAATTACAAGGCATGCTAAAAGGCAAGAAAAAACAGTCTAAACAGACAAAGCAAGCATCAGATCCACATTCACATTGACACAGGTTTTGGAAGTATCACACATAGAATCCAAAATAACCATGATTAGTATGTTAAGGGCTCTGATGGAAAAAATAGATGGCACACAAGAACAGATGAGGAATGTCAACAGACAGAGGGGAATTCTAAGAAAGAATCAAAAAGGAATGTTAGAAACCAAAAACACTACAAGAAATGGAGAAGGCCTGTGATTGGCTCATCTGTAGATTGCATACGGCCAAGGAAGGAATATGTGAGTTTGAATATATGTCAATAGAAACTTTGCAAACTGAAATGCACAGAGAAAAAGAAAAAAAATTTTAAAGCCCAGACTATCCAAGAACTGTGAGACAGTTTCAAAATATGTCGCATGTGTAATTGGCATACCAGAAGGAGAAAAGAGAAAGAACAGAGTAGAAAAATATTTGAAGTAATAATGGCCAAGGATGTTCCAAAATTAATGACAGGTTAACCATAGATTGTAGAAGCTCAGAAAAGACCCCAACAAGATAAATACTAAAAAAGTCTATACTTGGACATATCGTCTTCAAACTGTAGGAAACCAAAAGATATATCTTGAAAGAATCCAGAGGAAAATAAACACCCTACATCTAGAGGAACAAGGATGAGAATTGTGGGATTCTCATCATAAACCACGCAAGCAAGAAGAGAGTGGAGTGAAATATTTAAAGTGTTGAAAGAAGAAAAAACACCACCCACCTAGAATTTTATATCTAGTGAGATTATCATTCAAAAGTGAAGGAGAAATAAAACCTTTCTCAGACAAACAAAAACTGAGGGAATTCATCAGCAGCAGACCTGCTCTGCAATAAATAGTTTTTAAAAGTTCCTCAGGGAGAAGGAAAATGATAACTTGGATCTTCATTAAAAAGAGGAAGAGAAGGAATAAATTAAGGTAAAATGAAACTTTTATTTTTCTTATTCTCAATTGAGCTAATAATAATAGTGACGATGTATTGGGTGATTATAGTATATGGATAAGTGAAAGGAATGAAAACAATGTTACAGAGGACTTACATTACTTATAAACGTATATTACAAACTCTACAGCAACCACTGAAATTTTTTTTAAAGAACAATTGATATAGTAAGAGATGAGAGAAAATGGAATCATAGAAAATGCTTGTCTAAAACCAGAAAACGCAGAAAAAGAGAAGAAAAAAGAATAGATATAATGAATAGTAAACAGTTATAGACATTGTAGATATGAGTCCTACCGTATTTTAAAAAAATCGCTAAATATAAATCGTGTAAATTCACCAATTAAAAAACAGAGACTGTCAGTGGATAAAAAAACAAGACCCAATTAAATGTTGTATACAAAATGCCCACTTTAAAAATAAAGATACAGATAGATTACAAATAAAGACAGAAAAAAATGTACCCTGCTAACACTAACCAAAAGAAAACAGGAGTAACTATATTAATTTCAGACAAAGCAGACTTCAGAACAAGGAAAACTATCAGGGATAAAGAGGGGTATTACATAACCATAAAGGGTCCATGCTCCAACAAGACACACAGTCCTCAACATGTATACATCGAACAACATAGTGTCAAAATATGAGGCAAAAACTGGTAGAACTGCAAAGAGAAATAGCTGAATCCATTGTTATGTTTGGAGATTTCACCCTCTCTCTCAGAAATGGACAGATTCAGCAGGCAGAAAATCAGTATAGATGCAGTTGACCTGAACAGCACCATCAGTCAACGTGGTCTAATTGACATTTTGTAGAGTACTTCATCCGATAATACTCATTCTTCTCAAACGCTCATGGAACATTCACCAAGATAGACCACGTTCTTGGCCACAAAACACACTTTAACAAAAATAAATAGAGATTGTACAAAGTATGTTTTCAGACCATAATGGAATTAAACTAGGAATCAATTACAGAAGGATAGCTGGAAATCCTAAAATGTTTGGAGATTAAACAACACGCTACTAAACACATTGGTCAAGGAAGAAGTCTCAAAGTATTTTAAACTAAATGAAAATTAAAATAGAACTTATTAAAATTTATAAGGTATAGCAAAAGCAGTACTTAGGGGGAAATTGATAGCATTGAATGCATCTATTTGAAAAGAAAGATTTGATATTTCTGAGGGACCTGATTTACTTACCTGATTGATGTCTCTCTCTTTCCGAAATATTGGGAAACATGGACTCCTCTTTAGGTAGCAGAGTGACAGAAGAAGGAGCCCCACCCCACACAGGAAGGCAGGGATGGGAATACCTAGGAACTCAAGCTGGAGCTCAGCCATGGTGCATTAACATTCCTCAGACAAAGAGGGTGATCTGCATCACCAGAAGTGCACTGCCACCTCAGGCAGCTGGGCGTTAAGAGTGCACATTCTAGACTAGAGTTCCAGGCCCACATCACAGAGCTTTAGCATAGACACCAAAGGTTCTTGAAGGTCGGGGAGGGGAAAACACAGAAGTGATGAACCCACAACCCTTCCCCCACCATCCAGGCCAGCAAATCAGTCCACCCCTCTGAGGCCCTTTAGATCCTTCCAACTTACCTTCCAACTCCACATGTTCACCATAGCATATATTTCACCTTGGTGAAATTTTCTATTTATTCTGTTACCCAGCTGTTACCTAAGAGCCTTTTATTGCTTGGTGATCTCCTTTTGGACCCCCACGTCATCTTTGAAAGTCGGTCCTGTGCCCAGGGATTTACATCCCCAAGATCTACTCGGCCTTCAACTAAAACTTCCCCTCATACATGATGTGTTTTTACCTGTATGAAACCACAAATACACTCAGCAGCAGCCCCACCTCCCGTTATCTCCTCAAAAGAATCCACTATCACCCAAAAGCATGAGAGAACAGAGTAGTCTGTATCAACCAACAGAAAGCATGAGAAAGAGGGCCACAAGGGCGTGGCACATCCGTGGACCCAGGGCAAACAACTTGAAAATGTTTGGTAGTTCTTCTTTTCCCCGAATCCCTCTTAGGCTAGTCAGCCTCTAAAGGTTCTCAAATCTGGCCCCCTCCACCCATACGGTGTCTCACCCTGCTGCTCCCTCTTTTTCTCTGCCAAAGCCCGTCCTCCCAGCAAAATTTTAAACTTTTCCATTATTTTACAGAGCAATTGTGCTGGACCATGACCTGCAGGGTCAAACTCATCTTGATTTAGGGACTAGGCTTCTCTTTAGCATAACTTCTAGTGAGCACAGTTGTAATCATATTTGACAGTACCTTTAGATTTTTTTTGAATCACACCTATGGTTACTTCTTCCATGAAAGGTTTTATGATTTTTTTCCCCATCTACTTTCTATCTTTTCCCCAAAATTCCCATTGACATCTCTGTAGCTTTTTAAACAATAATGTCCTTTTTGTTGATGGTGTATATATGTTTATTTCATCTCCCCCCACACTAGCTAGTCATTTAATAGTTATAACTTTTACAGCTTCATTGTTCAGTGCTAAACTGCTGGAATGAAGCCCTGTGTCATGTCCTCCCTTTGCCTGCCCGCATTCCCTCGCTGAGTCTGATGAATCTATCTTGGCCGCAGACACCCAATCCTTTCCCTCCCATGTGAGAGGGTTTACCAGTAATGACAGCTCCTTTCTTTCCCTGTCTTCTCCCTCATCCACAGCTTCACCATCGTCTCTACCCAAAAGGAAGGTACACTTCAAGCCCACCCCTCTCATGTACCCTCCCTCGACTGCAGGAGGTCTCTGTTCAGACAAATCCCTCTATGTATCTTTGCTTCTCTGGCATTGTTTTTTTTTTATAGCAAGTCTGGTCCTGACTGCCCCTAAGGTCCCCAGGACTCATGATTGTCAAATCATCCTTTAAAGTCTGAGCAAGATCAGCTCCACCAACAATAGTTTCAGGTGGGGCCAGCCCCATGGTCAAGTGGTTAAGTTTGCACACTCCGCTTTGGTGGCCCAGCGTTTCACCGGTTTGGATCCCGGGCGCGGACATGGCTCATTCATGGACATCCATGTGTGCGTGTGTGTGTGTGTGCTGATATAGAGAGAAAGGGGAGGGAGGGAGCGGAGACAGAGAGAAAGTGGAGAGATATCGAAAATGGGTCAAAATACTAATGGGTACACCTGGATAAAGGGTATATGGTTGTTTACCATCCATGCAACTTTTCCACAAGTTTATCTTTAAATAAATACATTTTATAAATGGACCATTGGCTGTTGTCCCAAATTTTGCCTAACCTTTGAAATTTCTGGCTTTGATTCCCGCACCTGCCATCGCTAGCCTACCCAGACCCCAGAAGTGTGCAGTGGTGACTTTAAAACAGTTGTCGCAGGTTCTGTCCCAGGCAAGAAACCCTGGATCCTCTTTGCACATTTAAAGTGTGCTAACATTTCAACAGGGTTTCACAAAATACTGGAAAAGAGCATCCCCCCCAATTTTTTTTTAAAAAATTATACATAATATAAAACAAGAACCAAAGGAAAGAACAAAATATTCAACATGTGTACAGCATGAAACCCTTAATTTCTTCCTTATCTGGTGCCACTGGGTCGTCCGTCTTCTGGGGTTTTGTGGTGTGAGTTGGTTTGCCGGCACTGCCTCTGCTCTGCTAGTCAGTTACCACTCCTGCACCGGATTTCCGTCTTCAAAAATTGTGTTGACATCTTTTGTCATATCTTCTCCCCTTCTTGTCATCCTCAAGGGCCTTATTCTTTTTAAATCCTTTACTTGTTTTAGCAGCTTTATTGAAATATAGTTCACATACCATACAACTTACCCATTTAAAGTGTACAATTCCATGATTTTTAGTGTATTCACAGATGGGTAACCATCACCACAGTCAATTTTAAAGCATTTTCATGACTTCAAAAAGAAACTTCATAACCTTTAGCTGTCATTCCCCTGTCCTCTCATCCCCCCAGCCCTAAGCAACCACTAGTCTACTTCCTCTCTCTCTAGATTTCCCTGTTGTGGACATTTCATATGAATGGAATCATATGAGGTTATTTGTGACTGGCCTCTTTCACTTCTGCATAATGTTGTCAGGGTTTGTGCATATTGTAGCATGTATCAGTACTTTTTATTGCCAAAAAATATTACATTGTGTGGATATACCGTAATTTATTTACCCATTCGTCAGTTGATGGACGTTTAGGTTGTTTCCGTCTTTTGACCGTTATGAATAATACTGCTATGGACATTTGTGTACAAGTTCTTGTGTGGACATATGTTTTCATTTCTCTTGAGTGTATAGCTAGAAGTGGAATTTCTAGGTAATATGGTAATTCTGTGTTTAACTTTTGAGGAACTGCCAGATGGTTTTCCAAAACAGCTGCACCATTTTTCATACCCACCAGCAGCATAGAAGGGTTTCAGTTTCTCGGCCTTCAAACACTTGCTATTATCTAACTTTTTGATTCTAGCCATCCTGTGTGTGAAGTGCTATCTCACAGTGGTTTTGATTTGCATTTCCCTGGTGACTAATGATGTGGAGCATCTTTTCATGTAATATTTTACTTTTGGGGAAGGAGAGGAGATAAAAAAGTGTTTGATCTCCTGTGTTTAACTCATCATACAGTAGCTCGTTTTAAATGTATTACAGGAAAGAAACTTTCTTCTAAATCTTTGAAAGCACTTGCATGGTGATGTGAAGTCCTTATCACATGTACAGTTTTCTCCTTCTGTGCTCTCTACGTGCTGCAGTCACTGTGTGACTGAGGGACTGCAACACCGTGCACTGCATTTGCTTAGGAAGATTCCTTTCTGCGTGGGGTGGAGGGAGGAGTTAACTCAGTGACTTCTCAGGCTTGACTACAGGGCTGAGCAGAACTGATGGCCAGAGCATCTGAAGCTCAGTGCGTTTCCTCCCCATGGCTCTGTCCATCTGTTTTGGGTCAGTGAGCTCCACAGGTAGTAAATGTCAAAGAAACGTGAGAGCTGTGACATGGGCACAAAGCATACACCTGAGAGACGGATGGCAGGATGTTCCCATGGGCTTTTGCCCCTTAACCGTACTGTAGGAGACGGGCCGTATCACACGTGCCAGATGATAACTGTGAAAGTGGGGTAAGGGGTACCTGGGAAGTCCCACTGCTCTTGTGCATGTTTAAACATTTCTGTAATAGAAAGCTTAAAATAATGAAAGAAGCTGGGTGTCTCCTAAAGAGAGGGAGGGGACGAGAGGATACCTGGCAAGGGGGCTCAGTCCGTCAAGACGAGGGTTTAGCTCTCTCAATAAGGACATTTCAGGAAGTGTAATCATTGAGGTTAGGAAGGAAACCTCTTTTCATATAACAGGAAAGAAGGAAAGGAGGAACGGGAAAAGGTTTTTGTGAAGGTTTATTGACGGAAAGTTCCTGTCTCCTGACTTCTAGTTCCTCTGTGATCAGTGGTCCAGCACATCTACTGAGCAAATGGAGACAGCCTAAATTTGAGGAAAGTGAAGGAGATTTGAAATAAATTTGAGTGTCCCTGGAGAGAGAATGGAATAAGGAAACAGCGACCTAAGCTCCATTTGTCTTGTTCTCATGTTAGTAAGCATGGGATAATTCTTTGTGGAATGAGTGAGTGATTTCCAGCTAGTGCTGGGGCTGAATTTACTGTGGCATCGGTAGACTCCATTGTGAGATTTAATCCAATAGTGATCAGTTAGTTATAGGAAGGCATTTCTGGGAAAGGCAGAGAGATGGGATTTTGCCAGACAGGCAGGATTAAAAGGGATTGGATGGGGCCCATTAGTAGCGGAGCTTTTTAAATGTTGGTTAGCTGACAGACCATCGAGTCTACCCCGGAGAGGGAGGAAATGTAAACAAGAGCTTGACCGACAGACAAGGAGTAAGTGGAAAAATGAAGGGCCTGGAGTTGAAAAGTTAACAAGGGGCATATGAATCAGAAGAATGAGAGACGAGGCCAAGGGGTGGAATGTCCGACTGTAATAATCTGGATGGCTGAAGTGTTCCTGGTGATAAGCTCTGCAGTGTGGCAGTAACTACACTGGAATGGAAGTAAAGGACCCTAAGATGAGATGATGTAGAAACTGAGAGGCTGGTCTTTGGCTGGTCTATCCACATCGATGGTAGAGCCCTCCATGGCCGCCTCACCTCTTCAAGTCTCCTGCCCTGGGCCCCATCCCCCTCCCAGGACCTCCACAGAATCTGCATTCTTTCTTTGACCTCAAGTTTCAGACATTGTGGGTTCAATGGCATAACTCTGGACAAGAAGATACAAGTGTGGAGTGAGAGAGGCTGTAGTGGACACCGGTTTTGTTTTTGGTTTTTGTTTTAACACCTAGCATTCACAAGCCTTTCTGGGAAAACTACCTCCAGTGCCCTCTGGGATACTCACCCCATTTGTGTGGTGTGTGTGTGTGTGCGCGCGTGCGTGTTCGGTTTTGTTACAATAGTTACCATTATACTTGTATCTTTTCTAATGTCCTCAAATTCCTTTCCCTTACTCGGAGTCTTATTTCGTTTGTCACCTATATCTTGACCCCCTCTTATTACTTATAGAACAATCATTTTATTCTATTTTTCCATTTTTCTCCTCCCTTCCATTTTTAAAATCATGTTGTTTTTAGAAAACAAAATTGGTATTTTATTTTTCCACCCTTGTAGCCATCTTTATTTTACTTAGACGTCTACAACTTAATGTATTTAATGCTCACCATCATAATGCTGTTTGAATTTTGCCCCAGTTGACACTCAGCCAATTTTTGAGTCCCAGTCTGTCTAAGTGGAGTTGCCTTTCCTCCAAACCCCTATTTTAAGGGTGGGTATGTGTGCAGTCCATGGTGAGACCCCCATATATCTGTAACCTGGTGCACAGTCTGGGACTCACCTCTGGTTCATGAGCTGCAGATGTTCTGGGGGAGACCAGCCATGGCTCCACCAAGACCGTGAATATCAGAGGCGGCACTTCCATCCTGATAGGTGAACTGTACACACTAAGGGCAAGATCTTGTATATTCCTATTAAGCATAGATGGAAGGAAGGCAGCAAGATCACCTTCCCCAAAGAGGGGGATGCCATGCCTGATGACCTCCCTGCAGATATTGTTTAGTATTCAAAGAACAGCCCAGTGCCTTTTTGGAATAAGGCATCAGTGTGCTGTGCAGTGCCTGGATCAGCCTCAAGGTGGTGATGCCTGGATCAGATTGAGGAGGGGGCAGGGGGAACAGGACAGGGTCACCATATGGATGATGAGGCATAAAGCTTTGTTCTACCAGCAAGGTCCTCCTTTCCCCTCTTCATTTTTTCTTCCCTCCTCGCTTACTCCAAGTCATCTTTTCCTCACTCTCCGCTTTATTTTATCCTGGGAGGTAGGTGGCTACCTGGTCAACATTGTTACTACTGGCAGCTGAGTGATGCTTTTGCTCTGCAACAAAATATCATTTGGCAGTCTGAAGAAATACCTACAGAGGGGAACCACTTCCCCCAGGTGCCTTTCCAGTAGGGAAACCTCAATGTAAAGTTTAAAGTATTCTTCCCTAACACATTAATATGACTCGCATGACAGATTCTTAAGCCGCGTCTGTGCTGTTCCTAGCCCCTCCCCCACCAGCCCAGGATCCACTGCAGCAATACCCTCCCCCACCCCCCAAATCCCATTCAGGGTTCACCCACCTGTGGGGTCCTCTGGTCACTGACCTCTAAATCATGATGAAGCCACTGTTTTTTCTTCATTGTTGTTTTATGAATTGCATACCTATTCTTGACCCTCTTCGGATAGAGAACACCTGTCTTCCCTACTCTCTGAAGGATGTAAAACATTCAGTGAGCGGAAGGTGTGAGCTGCTCTACACTTTCGTTAAGGCTAAGCGAAGAGGCAGGAGGCAGAGCCCACCTCCTCAAACTTCATCAGGGAGGAAATGGGCTTTTGGGGGCACGTGATATCTCTTTGTCAACAAGAGCTCCAGAGCACTGGTGACCTTTTAGAAGCCAGAGGAAGCAATCAGTAAGAGCTGAACTCACTCCTCCTTTTCCCTAAGCACAAGCCCTGAGTTACCTGAAACCCATGCCCCCAACACAGGACACAGAAAAGACATCACTATTATTAGAGAATCATTTATTGGGGAGAATTAATATTCTCCACAAGAAGGAATTATTTTGCGGTGGGAAATTTTCCGCTCTCGAAACGCTGGAAAAGCGTTTTCTGTTGACATAGAGACGGATCCCTAAACATAGTGCCTTTAGCAGTGGTGAGAACAGCTGGAGGCCCCTGGGCCGGCTTGACGCCTGCAGGTGGAGCTTGGATGGGGCACATGCTCCCTGCGGGGCACAGATAAGGGACGCTTCTGATCCAATAGCTGATCTTTAAACGCCATGACTTTCTGAGGGTGTCTGTTCTGGTCCCTGATCCGTCTAGAACATGTAGGATAATTCTGGCCAGCAAAGACAACTTCTTGGTGGCGGGACTTGGTGCTTGGCACTTTACAGGAGGGAGCCCTGTAGTTGGAAGGATGTCCCTGGACGGGCTCTGCCTGGGCCTGCTCTTCTGCCTTCTGGTCAGTTTTCACAAACTTCCTCAGGGAAGGAAGGGGCTCTTGAGGGCGGGTGACCTCTGCTGCACACCGCTGCCCCAGTTTCTCCACTGGGAACTTCCCAGGGACCGTCCTGGTCTTCTGAGCCGTGGTGGTCCCAGTAACGGCAGCTCTCCCTTTAACCAGGCCTCTGCTCTGTGCAGATGATATGGGGCTGCCCTTTTCCTGGGGATGTTCTTGGTTTTTGCCTTTTGTCCCAGGACGAAGCCATTGAAAAATGTGGTTCATCTTTTTTCTGAACAGACTTTCAGGAGGCGGCTGTGCTTTCTGTGATGAGGTCTGGGAAGACTTGCTCCCAAGCGTCTCCTCTGATGCTGTGATCTGAGTAGGGAAACTCTTTCTTGTAGGTTGGGATGTCCCCAACCCTGCATCCCCTCCACCAAGCTCTTCTTTGTTGCTGCCCGGAGGGCTCACTCTCATTGTAGCTGGTGGGAATTTCTTATCCTCGTACCTCTTTCGGTCTTTCTTAGGGACCCAAGGCTCCTGCCGCTGCTGCCTGCTGATCCCAGTGTCCTCCAGATGGACATGCAGCACCTGGGAAGCTCCCATGTCCCCACTGGAGACACCGTGGGCATGAGTCAGTGAGGCCTTGTAAGTCAAGCTCTCTGAGGCAGGGGACCTGTCAGTGTGTTGGCCTTGGACCTGGCTCTGATTCCTCTTCTCTAGTTTCGACTTTAATTCCCTAAACAGATGTTCCTTAAGATCCGATGACTTCGGGTCTTGGGGAGCTTGTCTTTTTGGTGCAGGGCTTTCAATGGTCCCAGTAATTTCTATTTTACTGTGATTCTCACGTATCCTTTGGGAGCTTCCTGGCTTGCTGGTTGTCAACACATTAGCAGTTTTTGACTGCAGAGCGTTGAGCTCCTTGGCCCTGAATATGTCCCTGGCCGTGCTGTGCACGGAAAAGGGTTCCGACTTCATCTTTTTGTCCTGTCGCCCTTCTCTTCTATCACTGGGACTCACTCTCTCATCCTTTGTCTCATGTTTGGCACCAGCTTGCCTTGCAGGCAGCTCTGGGGGGCATCTGTTGCCTAGCTGAGTAAATTTCTGACTCGCTTTGCCTGTGATGCCACACGTGACAGGCAGATGAGTCTGCCTGGCACCCTTACTCCTCTGAACAACCTCTGCAATCTCTTGGTTGATACCAGAGGGTGATTGTCTCGGCACCCCTTGTCCTTGCCTGCCCATAGGTGAAGTAGCAGGGCAAAGACGATCCAGGACCAGGGCTGAATTTGTTGTTTCTGCTTTTTCTTGAAGAACAGATTTAGAGCTTCCTCTATGGGGCTCGAAGCCCTCGGATTTGGAGTCCACTTCCAAAGTTGGGTTATTTGAGGGGGGACAGTAGAAATAGGTCAAGGACTGGGATGCAGCATCTTCCAATTTAAACGCCTGTATGGATTCAAGGACCCTGCAGGGAAGGCCCCACTCCATTCTCATACGAAAGCTTTTAATATGGGTTTCCATCATCTGTTGCGCACTGGAATCAATGAAGCAAAGCTCCTGGAAGGTATTCAGGGAGGAGTCCCCACCCACTGAAGGAGGCAAACTCCTCTGTGTTATTTGGGTGCGGGATTTGTCAGAAAGCAGCAATGTCTGCTTGCTGGCATGCCATGAACTGCGCACCGTCCCAGGGAGCCGAGCCTCACTGATTTCCTCAAACTTCTTGCTCAAATGTGCTTTCAGGACATTTTCAAGTTGTTTCTGATCTAGACTTTCCTCCAAGGCCCTTGAATTTTTCCCTGACAGACTTGCCACGTGACTATTTAGGTCTTTCTCAGAGTCATATGCCGGATCCTTATCTGAAGAGCTCTCTGGGTCACTCAACAGATGAGCTTTTGGGCCGTTCTCTGGGCCATGCCCCTGATCCTTCCCCATCTCCTTCTCTACCTGAAGCAGTTCTGAACCCCTCTCATGGAAGCTTTTGGACTGGCTCAATCCAACATTTAGATCTTTGTTCACCGAGATCCGTGAGAGTCCACGATTGCTCTCTGCCTTAGCTATCTCTGAGAAATCTCTTGGAGGCATCATCAGTGACAGACACTCACAGATCCTGCGGGGCAGGCCCCACCGGTGTTGGATGAGCCTCTTTCGAAGGTGATGTTCCAGTTTCTTCCTCAGCTCATCACTGAGAGGAAACTCTACGGGAAGGATGGAGATGGAGGCATGGGCCTGGGAGGCCCGATGGTAAGGAAAGTTGGGAGCTGAAGAACAAAATTCTTCCTGAGATCTTTGGACTACAGAGGGGGAACCCCACAAACTTTCCTGTTGCTTCTGCAACACTTTCCATTCCAGCTGTTGAATTTCAGATGAGGTGAGAGACTCTGATTCATCCTGGGGTCTATGGTGACACACTCCACAGATCCTTATCTGGGGTAGAGGACCAGATGGTAGGATTGGGAGTGGGGATTTAAGGTGGGCCTGGGACTTGACCTGAGTGAGAGGTAGGGGCTGGGATTGGGGCAGGGTTTGAGGCAAGGGTTGGGGCTGGATCTCAGGCAAGGATGGAGGTGGGCGCTGGAGAGGTACTGGGGATTCTTGGCCCATGGAGGCATTTGAGATGGTATTGAAAAGGAAGATTGTGGTGCAGTCACTTGAGTCACGGATAGCAGAGGGCAAGGACTCGCTGTGCAGAGATGGGAGACCCCAGAAGAGCTGCATACATTTTTCCTGTAAATGGTCCTCCCAGATTTTAGGATATGGGGGCTGCTCATGCATGTGCAGCTCCTTTGGTTTGCCTGCACTGCTCCAAAAAGGAAGGGAGAATGCTGAGTCACACTCATCAGCATTTGACTCTAGCATTTTCCCCGAAGGATTTAGTTGGTAGTCTGGCCTAATCTTTTTTGGAAAAGAACCCTTCTCCTTCTCCTTTTCCTTCCACATCAGGAAATCCCTCCTCTTTCAGACTTGTCTCTCCAGGAGTGCCAGGACATGAGGGCTGAGAAATGAGAGGTTACCAGGCTCTATAAGGTTAGCTGTAGGGTGTCTCTCCAGAGAGGACTCTGAAGAATGGAGGGCAAGAAACTCTCGATTAAAATCACATGGTGCCAAGGTGGAAGGTGCTAAGAACAAGTCTTTGGCAGAAGCTTGCCACCAGGATAATTCTGAAATTGACAGGCTTGAATGGTCAGTGCCTCTGACTGTTGGGACATAAGTGGACAACCCACCAGGGCTATCTGGAGATGAGTTCTCTGGAACAGACTTCAATAAGATGGAAACCGATTTAGATTGAGTCACAGTTAAAGGGTGGTCTGTCGGTGGTGAGACAGACAGCCTTGGTGGTGTGTGATGACAAGCCAGTGAATCAGTGGGATTGATTATCTGGGACAAATTTGGTAAGGGGTTAATATCTTGGGAAAGGGTGCGGTCAAGAGAGAAGATCGTATTCAGAGACAGAGTGGCCTCTGGTTGGAGAATAGGACCCGTTGCCTGGGTGTCATGTGGTGGCAGAGGGGGAAGGGCAAGGGGTTGGGGTGGGGAACGGTCTGCTGGGAATTTGGACTCCAAGGGAGGAAAAGGCTCTGGTGGCATAGAGTGACCCGGTGGTGAGGGTGAAAGAAAGTCAGCTAAGGGTGTCATTGGGTTAAGTGAGAGGACGGAGGGGGGCGGTGGGGAAGGGTCAGGTGGAGGGGATGGTGTTAGGTCTCCTGGAGGGACTTCTGAGAAGGCAGAGGACAGAGTGAATGATGACTCAGTCCCAGAAGCTGTGGAAGCCAGAGAGGACACAGAGGCGTTATCATCTTCCAGGTCCTCCAGGAGCCGATTGATCTCAGCAGTTGTGCTATTACACACCTCACAGGAGGGGTCTGGGCATAATAGTTGACGAAAGCGGGTGGTATCGAGAGGCCGGCCTAGGGGCCTGCGGGAGACAGGAAGTAGAAAACTGTAGCCCGGACCAGAACAAGGAAAGGAGGACCTGCTGGCCTGTCAGGGGAGGGGCCACCTGAAGCCTGCTGCCCCTTCACAATGCCCCACGTCTATGACTTCACCATACACTCAGCAGCCCTCACCCCAAGGCCTTCATTCACATACCCACTCCTATGGCAAACCCCTCCCATGACTACTGCAGGCTGTACTGAATCCCTGGAATTGCAGAGAACATGTCAAAGAGGGATCAGGAAAGAAAAGACTAGTCACCTTTTCAGAATAGAAATTAGCCTCCTTTTCTCCTCTGTTTCCCTCTGGTAATTTCTCCAACCTGGGAAACCAGAAGAGTGAATTACATGTAATAAAGGCAGAAGCATAGGTGTTACACAGGAGTCCCTTTAGGGGAGACCCTTGGGATATTAACGGGCTGTTAACTCTGAAAGCCCCAAGAACCAGTAGATGTGGTCAAACGGTCAATGATAATATTAATAAGGTTCACATGTGTTTGTTGCTTCATTTATAAAGTACTGTCACATACATTATCCCATGGGATGTTCAAAACCACCATGTGAGGAACATAGGTCAATGGTTACCTCGAGGAGTCTGATCATCCAGGAAGTCAACGTAGTTTCTACAAGGTCAGGAGACAGAAGTTCTGACTCTTGACGTCTCCCACGGCCACCCACTGGGCAACACCCATTGTCCAGGCCCATCACTGCTTCATGCCCAGAGCTGGGCAGAGCAGGAATCTGAGAAATGTCTCGGGTTCTGACTACCTTCCCATGAGCCTTTCCTCTGAGGCCTCTATCTTCTGAGAGGGACTCTATCTAGCGACTGACATCCTCAGAGACCATGGACCTGGGACCTCATGGAGAGGACAGGAAGGGTCACCCTTGGAGAGCTCAGGTGGGATAGGTGGAACCTTACCACTTGATGTTCCACCTCTTCTTCTCCTCTTGGCTCTGCCCTGACGCTGAGAACAAAAAGAAAAGAATGAGGAGCGAGGACTTAGTTGGCTTGCTCCTCTCTCTAGGAAACTCAGATATTCATCCAAGATTAATGTCACTCTCCATTTTTATTACTAGCACTTTGTGTTCTTTCCCTTTCTGAATTTCTAAAGGTGATAAGATACTTTCAATTTTTCCTTCTTTGAAAAACTCGAAGGAGGATTTTTGGCTAGAGTCCACACTTGATATTCTCAGTCAGAAGTCCTCTGCTCAAGGAAGGCATAGACTCTGAGGCCCACAGTCACATCTGTGCTTCCTCAGATAGGACCCTGTATCCTGGGACAGAGCTCACACTCCAGTGTCTGCTCAGAGGCTCAGCCCTGCTCTCCTGATCTGCCCAATACAAAGGACAGTTTGGTCGAATGACGCCCGACATGGGAACGTGACTCATGATCCAGTGTTGGGAACAGTGTTCTCCTACACAGATCCCAAACTCTCTAAATAACCTAATGCAGGGCCGTGAAATCAGTGATGGGATTTTATCCAGGAATCCTCCACCACACCCAGATGGTCTGTGAGTTTTAAATGGGAAACAGTCCCAGCTGAACCCCTAGTCCTGCCTGGCCTATTCCCCTAGAAGGATGATGTTCTATCCTCTATTCAGACTTGCCATCTTAGGAGTCTCTCTGGACCAACTCATTTAAAAATGTGGGACTAGAAATGGAAACAACAATAAAAAATCCCTGTTGGTGGCTTGCCCAGGGATCCTTACCTTTTGGTAGATTTTGGTTTTCCAGAAGGTTGGTAAAGATGGAATCCCCACCAGGAAGCACAGGAACAGAAGAAGCAACCACAACCCACACACGATGGTGAGGTTGTGGTCACTATCTAAGAATGTTGAGCAGATGCTCAACAACAACTCAATATGGCTATTCAGAAATGAGAGAACATTCCATTGACTGAACTCCATTTTCTGAATCGCAAGGCTGCCTGAGGCAACTGAGCTCTGAGAGTGTCCACACTTGCCTATAATCCCAGGCCTGCATCACAGAGCACTGAAGAGTCACAAAGGGTTTCAGAGGGTGGGGGAGGGGACATGAAGAGGGTGTGCCCATGGCCCCTTCCCCCCACCAGCCCAGCTGATCTCTCCATCCATCCTGGGCCCTCCAGGTCCCTCTGCCCTACCCTGCCATCCTATTTTCCAACTCTGTCCGTTCATCATATCATACAATTACATTAATGGAATTTTCTGCCTGTTCCACCTGTACTCCAGATATTGCCTGGGCCCCCTTGACTGTTTGGAGAGCTTGACTTTGGTTTCACCAATTCCACTGCCTCAAAAGTCTGAAATGCTCCCTGGAATTTTTGCTAGTACCCAGACATTTATACTCAGAATCATATATGTCCTCAAATCCATCTTTCCTTTAGAATGTTTTTGCCTTACATGAACCCTGATATAGAACTTAAAGTTCTTTACTCATTTGGTTTTGTGAATGTTGAATAACAAATTTTAGTTTCTTGCTTCAGTCAGCCTTTACCGTCTTCAGCCAGTGGGGCTGGCTCAAATAATTGAAATGAATAATTCATTATTCAACATTCACAAGACTAAAATCAGTACGGGCATACCTCACTTAATGAAAGGGACATGTTTTGAGAAATGCATCATTAGGCACTTTCACTGTTGTGTGAACATCACACAGTGTACTTACACAAACCTAAGTGGTAGAGCCTACTACACACCCAGGCTATGTGGTGCTACCCGTATGGGACCACTCTCATGTATGTGGTCCATTAGTGACCGAAACATCGTTAATATTGTTACATGGTGCGTGACTGTGGTGGATGACAATGACAAAATGGAGTACCATTTTCAAGGCTTCTAAAATGGAGCTGGGAGGCCATTAAGGAAGTGGGGCTTATGCTTGTACACCACATCCACCACCAGACGTTAACTGAACTTTTGAGCTTTACCTGACAGCAGAGGTCACATCTTGAAGTATTTCCTCATTCCAAGAAGGGGCAGTCTGCCTAGGACCAACTATGTTCTGGCAAGTCAGCTCACCCCATGCCAGAACCAGTCATTAACTGTTCACTGTAGAGCTTTGTAAGCCTGTGTCCTTTCCTTTTATATACCCCTGCCTCCTTTGTCTTCCTAGGAGCACATTTGAGCTTCTACTCGAATCTACATCTCCTGAATTGCAATTCTTGAGACCCCAAATAAACTTTTTGGTTCTTTTGCAGTTTATGCCTCTTATTTGCTGACTTTACGTGGTGACAGAAGTGGGATCCCTAGCTACTGACCTTCAATTCTGGTGCCACTTCACAGACACAAGCAAGGTGCCTGCAAAGAATCTTTTGTGCTCTGTCGTCTCCTCCTGGTGGCTCTGGTTCCTGGTGGTAAGTCCTCCTGGGCCTGGACCACCCATTTTTGGTAGAGGTCCAGACTCTTTATGTAGGCGTCCTTTGATACTGGTTCTGGCCATCCTTCCATTGTCAGCTTTGTTAGAAACTTCTGTTTCTTTCACTCCTTTTCTGGGCCTTTGATCCTTTGGTAAGTTCATACAAATGAGAAGTCCATTTTCTAAGAGGACCACCGAAGAACAGCCCCACTCTGGGACTCCTGCTGGTTTTGTCTTTAAAGAATACAGACCTTCTACATGTAGATTTCTGTCCCACTGGGCTCAGATTACTCAGGGTGATTTAAAGCTTCGCTGGCCTAAATGGGGCTCCTTTGAAATACCTAAATTGGTTTATCTGTGCACTCAATTGGAAAAAGCCTATCAAACCAAACAAATAAAATGGGAAACTTTTTAAAATTGGTATCTTGAGGCCTCTAAATGAAACACTGAAAAGGACACTTCCTTGCAAGCCATAACAATGTCATAACTAAGAATTTCAAATGATTAAATGTAAATGCCATCGAGAAAAGAATATTAACTCCTCCTGTATTTGTCAGGGTTCTCTGGAGAACCAAGGAGATTATCTATATATATATAATATATATTAATATTGATATATAATAGAATATATAATCCATTGTATCTATATTTAAATTCATTTATTTAGTTCTATAAATTACATATATACACATAAAATTTATATATAAAAGAAACTTTGGCCTCGCCCCTAACTGCCTAAAAGAATTTAAGACAGAAGGCCTGTTCCAGGAAGGAGCTGTCAACGTAGGGAACTCTAGATGTGGTAGAGAAGAAGGTACCTAGCCGGGCCCATTTTACACAAGTTCTCTCTCATTTGTTTAGAGATGGCCCAGCAAACATTTGGTTTCCTGTCTCCTTGTGAATCGGCTTCCTCCTCTTTGAAGTCCCAAACCATGACCCCCAACCCCGCGACTTTGTAAAATATCTAAACCCTAACCATAGAGCTGGCAGACACGCTGTAGACTGAGCAGCAGCATGAAGACCAGGGTCAACCTGATGACATTGTGGGTGGGACTACTGGCTGTTTGTCCACATCCTTGTCCTGGGTGCCCAGGAAGGCAGTCACCCAGCAACTTGCAGTGAGGTGTGGCGTGTGACTATGTTTCAGCCAATGCAATGGGAGTGGAAGTGGTGTGTGCCATTTCCAGGTTGGAACTTTTGAAAGCAGGTGTGTCTTCTCCGTGTTCCTTCTTTCTCCTTGTGCAGATTGGTTGCAGACAATGATACAGGCATCAGGAATGGCAGAGCCAAGAGACGGGAATTCATGGGTGACTGACACACCCTGTGGAAGAGAACCACCTGCCCAACACGAAACCCACCTTGGCCTGTAAGGTAATCACACATAAATTTCTACTCTCTGGTTATTCTTTTTCGGGATCTGCTTGTTATTTTCTTAACTATTATGGAAATATTTCAAATATGCAGAAGAGTACATAGTATGACCTCTATCTCCGGCCCCAATACCCAGAAAGAACAGACGTTAAATTCTGCCCTATTTGCTTCCGATGTTGCATTCATTTGCTGGGGCTGCCATGACAAAATACCACACGTAGGGTGGCTTAAACAATAGAAATTTATTTTCTCACGGTTCTGGAGGCTGAAGTTCAAGATCAAGGCGTTGGCCGGTATAGTCTCTTCTGAGGCCTCTCTCCCCGGCCGCTTCTCCCTGTGTCCTCAGACGGTCTTCCCTCTGTGTGTGTCTGAGTTCTAATCTTCTCTTCTTACGTGACTATCAGTCACATTGGATTGGAGCCTACCCATGTGACCTCACTTTACCTTAATTACCTCTTTAGAGGCCCTCTCTCCAAATACAGCCCTATTTTTAGGTCCTGGAGTTAGGACTTCAACATATGAATTTTCAGGGACATGATTCAGCCCACAACGATATCTCTGTTTTTAAGAAGCAAAATGTTGCCGTCACACCTAAAATTCACATTTCCATCCCGTTCTCCTCCCTCCCTCATCATAGGTATCAATATCCTAAAATTAATTACATTCTTTATGATTCCAAGAATATCCATGTGCATGGCTCCATTAACAAAAGATTACATTTTTATGCAGAGTCAAGACATACATGTGTATGTCTCCGTTAACAAATTCTTACATTGTTATGCACTTAAAAAATGTGCAGGAACAGCATCACACTGCACATGTCCTTCTTTGATTGGCTTTGGGCTATAAATGGGGAAGGAAAAACAGCAGCCGAGGGTAAGAGAATAAATAAACGGCTTATGCATAAAAACCCAAAAGGACAGATTTCCAAGAGCATCCAGGTTGGTGACCACGTGCAGGTTCTGGGAGAGTGGTTACCTGGAGAGGGCGTGGAAGCTCAGTGCCCTTTCCCCATGTCTTGCCCTGTGCGTCTGTTCCATCGAGCTATTCCCGAGTCATATCCTTTTCTAATAAACAGGTAATCTAGTAAGTAAGAGGTTTCTCTGAGTTCTGTGAGCCACCCTAGCAAATTCGTCGAACCGGAGTAGAGAGTCTTGGGAACCTCCTACTGACAGCCAGTTGCTCAGAAGCATAGGCGACAACCTAGACTTGCTGTTGGCACCTGCAGTGGGGGCAGTCTTGTGGGGCTGAACCCTTAACCTGTGGGGTGTGATGCTGTCTCTGGGTACATAGTGTCAGAATCGAGTTGAGTTGTAGGACACCCAGCTGGTGTCCCAAGAATTGCTTGTTGGTGGGGGGGACTCCCCCGACCCACAACCCCACACACATTGGAATTGGTACCAGAACCTAGGAACAAACTGTGAAAGATAAGCATCTTAGCTTGGGTTCCCATAACAAAATGCCATAGCGTGGGTGACTTAAACAACAGAAATTTATTTTCTCACCATTCTGGGGGCTGGAAGCCTGAGAGCAGGATGCCAGCATGGTCAGGTTCTGGCGAGGGCTCTCTCCTCAGCTTGCATAAGGTCCCCTTCTCACTGAGTCCTCAGATGGTGGGGTGTGTGTATGCGTGTGAAGAAACAGAAAGAGAGATCTCTTCCACTTCTGATGAGGCCGCAGTCCTATCTGATTTAGGTTCCACCATTATGACTTCATTTTCACCATAATTACTTCCTAAAGACCTTGTGTCTGGACATGGTCACAAGGGGGGGTCAGGGCTTCCATATATGAATGGTGGGGAGAGAGAATTCAGTCCATAGCAATAAATAAAGAGCAAATAAATAGAAACAAAGGTTTGGCATTTCTCTTTCTCATTTCCTTTCTTCCTGACTTTACTGTCTTGCTCTTTGTCTAGCTTCTTGAACAAGTAGCTCATTGGTTTCTAATTTTTCTTTTTAGATACGTATGTTGAAGGTATCTTTCTTCTAAGTATTGTTTAATTCCATCCACCAGATTTTGTCATGTAGTGCTTTCAGCTATAAATATTTCCTGAGTTCCATATGAGATCCCTTTCAATGCAAGGTTCTATAAGTTCCCAGCCATTATTATTATTTTCTCATCTGTCGCTCCTTTTACAAGTATGTAATGTTCCTCCTTGTCACCATGTTGGTTTTGTCTGGAGCTTTACCTCCAGATTTCTATAGATATGCTTTTTTATTGACAGGTAAAGGACAAAATGAGGAAATATTTTTGCTATATATAAGCATGGTATCTGTCTACACTCCTGGGACAGTGTAGACTTCTAATCTGTCACTTATCCACCTTTGTGAAAAGGAATTCTAATATTGGCTCACTGAAGTCATTTTGGTCAACAGCACAGGAAATTGGTAATATGTATGTGTGGGGACCTGGAAATGGCCACCCCAAGATATGTCTCTTTGGCATCAGGATTATTTGAGGCTGATTGCTTTTGAGAAACTGGGACAGGGAAGGAGGAATGGAACTTGCCCTTTGTTAGGGCACATTTACATTTGTAAGGTAAATCTCTATCTGTAAAAGTTGCCTCCCTCCCTGTACCAGGAAGAAGAAAGGAGATGACCTTCTCTCTAAAAACTCTTAATCAATACCAAAGGCAAGGACTTAAATCTGCATTTTATTGTGCTAGTCTGGTAACCTCCTGTAACTGACTTTCCTCCCCCTCCCAACGTTGGCATTTCTTAAGGATTAAGCATCTTTCCTTAGGCTAGGAACTGATTGCTGAGCTCACCTGTGACCGCCCAGCTCCAGACAATCGACTTGAGTCCTGCTATGCCCACTGAGATAGCAGACCCACTACCTGCTGTGTCCATCAAGTGCCGACAGGGCAATCTTGTGACTATTGTGGGAGGGACATTTCAATCACATGTGAAACACCCCATTTGGCGGTATATAACCACTATGTGCACCCCACTTCTTTGGTGCCCTTTCTTCCTTCGGGAAGAAAGGCACCGGGCCACGGTTCCTCATAAAGCTTTGTCCAATTTTCTCTTGCTTTTCTGTCTCATGTGAATTTAATTCGTTCTCCAGCCAGACGAACCCACATTTGGGAAGAGGAAATGTCTTCCTCCCCTACATATGTTTTCACCAGTCAGATAGTCCATGTTGTGCTGTATTCACAACAAACTCCTAAGTCTCAGCTAAAAATAACCAAGGTTTATTTCTCGAACATGCTCCATGTCATCAGGAGCTGGCTCTGTATTATCCTTGCTCAGTCTGGAGGATTGAGTAGATGGCAGCTAAAAGATGCTCGATCCAACTTCTTGCACAACTGCCAGGCAGGAAAAACACACTCCTACTGTTTGCCAAAGGTTTGTCTGGAAGAGACAGCCTCATTTTTGCTCAAGTTTCATTTGCCAAAGGCTCACAAAGTCACATTTGACTTTAAGGGGCCAAGAAGATACATCCCTTCTGTGTGCCAGAGAAGAGCCGACAATATTTGGTGAACGGCAGTAATAATAACTATACACTGTGCTCTATTGTGTCTTCCAAAGCTTATTTTTGCTTTTTGTTTGTTGATTTTTTCAAAAATTCCCTTCAGTTATGTGAGTTACCGTAAATCCTTCTAGTCAATTTCTTTAATAAGAAAACTGAAGTTAGCCAGAGTTAGCTTCTTTTGCTTAAAAAAAAAAAACAACGGTCTAACGCATTAGACTTTGCGTTATAAATGTTACTGAGCAGCTTAGGAAAATGAACTTCAGTTTACACCTTGGGCTGGTCTTCAAGAAAGGGTACACACCGATTTTTGAAGGATAAGGTTTTAATAGGAAAAGAAGCAGGGCATGGCATGAGCCAATATTTAGATCCGAATAATTATTGGTGACTGCAGCATGTCAGGCAGGGAGCCAGCTGTTTTTGCATATGCTCTCTAAGTCAATTTTAATTCTTTATAAGAACAATATGAGGTGACTCTTACTATTCATCACTTATATATGCAGAAACTGAGGGTCAGGGAGGTGAAATGACCTGTGCAAAAGTCACTTAACTAGCAAATGATGGCTTTGTTTCAAGTCCATCATCTGATCAGGCAGAGGTGAAAGAGAAGAATGCAATGTGTGTTTTTGGGTAGTGGGTACTGTTCGGTTTGGCAGGACTGTGGGATACATGAAAGGCGGAGGGGCCCTTGAGTGCTAAGGCAGAGAGTTGGAGTCTATCAGGTAGGCAGTGAGAGGAAGGTTTCCGCATCAGAGAGGGCACTGGTGGAGCCATGCCTCAGAAACATTGATCTGCTATTGTCCTCTACGATGAAGAGAAATGAGGCACGCTGGAGGCCTGGAGACCAGTTGGAGGAGCATTGTAAAAACTCACATAGGCCTGAATGGGCATGGGTGTTGGCAATGGAAAAAGAAAAAAGTATTCTATCGAGTCTCCAGACGCCCAGGAAATTGCTGAACGAAGTCTGAGTTCTCCCTATGTAGATAGCTCATACTTTTCATTATAGATTTCTCAAGAACTTGCTCCCAGGAGAAACCCTGGATGGAGAACAAAACAGGTAAGTGCCCAAGTGAGAAATCTACAAAGCTCCTCTCCCCCAAAATCACCTCTTCCCCATCTGGCATGTCTGGTTCTGGCATGTCTTGCAGGTGGTCAGTCATGTCCATCACCTGGTTTCGGTGTGTGCGACACCTGTATCTGGTGTATCCGGCAGGTGTTTCTCACAAGACTTGTAGGTGGTTCAGACGTGTCCAGAAGGTGGTTCTCGCGTGTCGGGCACCTGGTTACAGTGTGCCTGGCATGTGGTTCAGGATTCTCCATCTAGTGGTTCAGGCTGGTCTAACAGGTGGTTCAGGTGTGTCCAGCCGCTGTTTCAGCTGTTTCTGGAACCTGGTTCTGGCCTGTGCTGGACCTGTTTCTGGTGTATCCATCATATGGATCTGGCATGTCCAGCACAGTGTTTGGGCGTGTTCAGCAGGTGGCTTCAGCGTACTGGGCGCCTGGTTCCATCGTATCTGACCGTTGGTTCCGTGGTGTCTGGCAGGTAGTTCCTGTGTGTCTGGCATATGGTTCCAGTATGTTCTGAAGGTGGTTCCGGCGTGTCCGACTGGTGGCTACCATGTGTCCGGAACCTGATTCCTTTGTGTGTGGTTGGTGCGTTCAGTGTGTCCAGGTGTTGGTTCCGGCGTGTTTGACAGTTGGTTCCCGCATGCCTGGCGGGGGATTCCAGGCTGTCTGGCAGGCTGCTCTGGCCTTTTCTGGAAATTGGTTCTGGCGTATCCAGGACCTGGTTCCGGTTTATCCAGCAGGTGATTTTGGCATGTCCGGCAGGTTGTGCTGGCGTGTTAGGCTGGTGGTTCCGGCTTGTCTGGCAGGTGTTTGTGGCATGGCCAGCACCTGGTTCTGGCGTATTCGGGAGGTGGTTTCAGTGTATCTGGCACATGGTCTCGGCATATCCAACAGGTGGTTGCGAAGTGTGTGACAGGTGGTTCCTGTGTGTCTGGCATGTGGTTCTGGTACGTTCGGAAGATGGTTCCAGCATGTCCTTTGGGTGCTTCTGACATGTCTGCAAGGTGGTTCTGGCGTGTCAGTGTCATGGTTCCAGTGTGTCCGGTGGGTGGTTCCAGGTGGTTCTGGCGTGTCTGGTGGGTGCTTCTGGTGTGTATGGCGGGTCATTCAGGCATGTCTGTATGGTGGTTCCAGAGTGTGCGGCAGGTGCTTCTGGCATGTCTGTTGGCTTTTTCCGGCTTCTAAGGGGCCTGGTTCCAGTGTATCCGGCAGGTGATTTTGGCTTGTCCAGAAGGTGGTTCCAGCGAGTGAAGCAGGTGGTTCAGGCGTGTCCAGCAGGTGGTTCATGTCTGTCAGTGATGTGGTTCCGGCATTTCCAGCACATGGTTCTGGCACTCTGAGAGATGGTTCTTTCATGCCCGTCATGTGATTCTGGAGTGTCCATCAAGTGGTTCTTGTGTATCCGGCAGGTGATTTTGGCGTTTGAGTCAGATGGTTCTGGTGTGTCCTGCAGGTGCTTCTGGCACGTTTTGGACCTGATTCTCACATCTGCGATGGGTGGTTCCACCGTTTCCAGATGATGCTTCTGAAGTGTCCAACAGTTGGTTCCAGCATTTAAGGCAGGTGGGTCACACAAGTCCCGCCCGAATCATTCGGCTGAGGCACGAATGATTGTCCTTCCACATGCTTAGGAGGAGAGAGACAATAGGATTTTAACCAACCACTCTTTGGAAGTTAAGAAAAACTCGCTTTCCACAGTGCTCTTACAGCATACTGGCAACCTCTCATGCCGCCCTTGTGCATGGGTGGAGAGAGTGTTCACAAAGCAGCTATGGAAGAAAGGCCAAGTTTGCTCAGCAGAGTCCTACATTGCCCTAAAATTGCAAGGCACGAAACACTGCCTCCAACCCTCAAGGGGAGATGAGCAATAATCCATCTTGCTTCCAGCTCTTTAGGAAGCTGAGAAAGAACTCACTTGCCACACTGTTCTTATAGTGTACCTTGAACATCTCATACAAAGGCACCTGAAATGCTGTTTATTTGGAGCCCTTAACTCATTGCTTTAGAACTTCTGCTTTTGGGGCATTTCCATCTTGCCAACCCGGCTCAGACAAAATGCCTACATCTTCTCCTTAAGCAAGGAGGCTGAGGCCCGAATGATTGTGCATCCACATGCTTAGGAGGAGAGAGACAATAGGCTTTTAACCAACTGCTTTTGTGCACTGGAGGAGAGAGTGTCAGAAAGCACCTATGGAAGAAAGGCCCCTTTGCTCTCAGCAGTGCCCTACATTGCTCTAGAGGTGGAAGGCACAAAGCACTGCCTCCATCCCTCAAGGGGAGACAAGACACAAACCATCTTGCTTCCAGCTCTTTAGGAAGCTGAGAAAGAAGTCGCTTTCCACAGTGCTCTTATAGCATATTGGGAACCTCTCATACACAGGCAGCTGAACGCCATTTCCTCCCAGCCCTTAACTCGCTGCTTTAGAACTTCTGCTTCTGCCACATTTCCCTCTTGCCAACCCGGCTCAGGGGTAATGGCTACATCTTCCCCTTAAGCAAGGGGGCCAAGGCCCGAATGATTGTGATTCCACAAGCTTAGGAGGATAGAGACAAGAGGCTTTTAACCAACTGTCCTTGTGCATTCGTGGAGAGAGTGTCAGAAAGCCCCTATGTCAGAAAGGCCCATTTGCTCTCAACCATGCCCTATATTGCTCGAGAGGTGGATGGCACAAAGCACTGCCTCCATCCCTCAAGCGGAGACAAGCCACAAACTGTCTTGCTTCCAGCTCTTTAGGAAGCTGAGAAAGAACTCACCTGCTGGATATGCTTGAACCAGGCACCTTAGAGGCTGGAAAAACCCGACAGGCATGCCGAAAGCACCCGCCAAACACTCTGGAACCACCACACAGACATCCCATAATGACCCAGCAGACTCACCGGAAGCACCCACCGGACACACCAGATCCACCTGGAACCACCCACTGGACACACTGGAAACATGAGTCTGACACACCAGAACCAACTTCCAGACATGCTGGAAGCACCTAACGGACAGGCCGGAACCATCTTCTGAACCTACCAGAACCACATGCCACACACTTCGGAACCACCTGTTGGATATCCCAGAACCAAGTACCAGATACACTGAAACCACCTCCCAAATATGCCAGAACCAGGTGCCAGACACGCCACAAACACCTGCCACACAAGCTGGAACCACCATCCTAACACGCCAGAACAACAGGCTGGATACGCCAAAATCACCTGCCAGATACACCGGAACCAGGTCCTGGATACGCCAGTACCAATTTCTGGAAAAGGCTGGAAAATCTGCCAGACACGCCAGAATCACCCACCGGACATGTGGGAACTAATTGCAAGACAGGCCGGAACCAAAGCCAGGACACTCTGAAAGCATCAACCGGACAGGATGGAATCAGGTCCCAGACACACTGTTGCAACCTGCTGAACATGCCGGAACCACCTTTCGAATGTACCAGAACCATATGCCAGACACACAGGAACCACCTGCCAGACACCATGGAACCAACTGTGAGATACACCGGAACCAGGCTCCCAGTATGCTGAAGCCACCTACCGAATATGCCAGAACCATGTGCCAGACACGCTGGAACCATGTGACGGATACACCAGAAACAGGTCCAGCACAGGCCAGAACCAGGTGCCGGACACGCCTGAAACAGCTGCTGGACACACCTGAAACACCTGCTAGACCAGCTTGAACCACTTGACAGACAGTCTGGAACCACATGCTGGGCACACCAGAATCAGGTGCCCGACATGCCAGAACCACCTGCTGGACACGCCTGAAGCACCTGCCAGTCTTGTGAGAACCACCTGCCAAGAACTCCAGAAACAGGTGTTGTACACGTCAAAACCAGGTGCTGGACATGAATGAACCACCTTAAAGAAATGCCAGAACCAAGTCCCAGACACGAGTGAGTCACCTGCAAGACATGCCAGAACCAGGTGCCTGACATGCTGGAACCACCTGCCGCTCACGTCGAAATCACCTGCCGGATACGCCAGAACCATGTGCTGCACAGGCGGGAATCACGTACCAGACATGCCGGGACCACCTGTTGGATATGCCAGAACCAGGTGCCTGATTCACTGAAACTACCTGCCGGGCACACAAGAACCAGGTGTCAGACAGGCCTCGACAACCGACAGGGCACGTTGAAATCACCTGCATGATACCCCGTAACCATGTGCCAGAGAGAATGGGACCACCTGCCGGACACACCGGAGCCACCTCTCAGATATGCCAGAACCACATGTTGGACACGCCGGAACCATCTCCCGGACAGACCTGAACCACCTGCTGGACACGCCAAAATCACCTGCCCGATACGCTGGAACCAGGCACCTTGGGTGCTGGAAAAACCTGGTAGACATGCCGTAACCACCCGCCACACACTCTGGAACCACCACACAGACATGCCAGAACGACCCGCCAGACACACTAGAAGCACCCACCAGACAAGCCAGAACCACCTGGAACCAAATGACGGACATGCTGGGACCATGACTCTGACACGCCAGAACCAACTCCCGCACATGCCTGAAGCACCCAACGGTCACGCCTGAGCCATCTTCCGAACGTACTAGAACCACATGCTAGACACTTCGGAACCACCTGCCAGACACTTCGGAACCACCTGTTGGATGTGCCGCACCCAGGTACCAGATACTCTGAAACCACCTGCCGTATACGCCAGAATCAGGTGCCAGACATGCCACAAACACCTGCCACGGAGGCCGGAACCATCAGCGTAACACATTGGAACAACCTGCTGGACACGCCAAAATCTCCTGCCGGATACACCAGAACCAGGTCCTGGGTACACCAGAAGCAATTTCTGGAAAAGGCGGGAACAACCTGCTGGACACACCGGAATCACCCCTGGACATGCGGGAACCAACGGCCAGACATGCTGGAACCAACACCTGGACACTCTGAAAGTACCAACCGCACACGATGGAATCAGGTCCTGGACACATGGTAGCCGCCAGACGGACATGCTGGAACCACATTCAGAGCGTACCGGAACCACATGCCAGACACGCAGGAACCACCTGCCAGAAACCATGGAACCCACTGTCAGATACGCCGGAACCAGGCACCCAGTACGCTGAAGCCACCTGCCGAATATGCCAGAACCATGTGCCAGCCACGCTGGAACCATGTGATGGATACACCAGAAACAGGTACAGCAGAAGCCAGAACCAGGTGCCTGAAATGCCAGAACCACCTGCTTGACACAGCTGAACCACCTGTCAGTCTTGTGAGAACCACTTGCCGGATACACCAGACGCAGGTGTCGCACATGCCAAAACCAGGTGCCAGACACATCTGAACCACCTGCCAGTCTTGTGAGTACCACCTGCCAGATACACCAGACACAGGTGTCGCACATGCCAAAACCAGGTGCCGACATGACGGAACCACCTGCAAAACATGCCAGAACCAGGTGCTGGACATGCTGGAACCACCTGCCGGAGACGTCGAAATCCCCTGCCGGATACGCCGGAACCACATGTCACATGTGCTGGAATCGCCTACCAGACATGCCGGGACCACCTGTTGGATACGCCGGAACCAGGTGCCTGATTCACTGAAACTACCTGCCGGACACGCCAGAATCAGGTGTCGGACACGCATGGAAAACACACAGGATATGTCGAAATCACCTGCATGATATCCCATAACAATGTGCCAGAAAATAAAGTACCTAGGATGTGTGAAATCCTATTGAGGCATATTCATATAATGCATTTATTATCATCTTTCTCACTTTTTCTGTTTTATTGTTATAATTTTTTTTTTTTGAGGAAGATTAGCCCTGACTAACATCTACCACCAATCCTCCTCTTTTTGCTGAGGAAGACTGGCCCTGTGCTAACATCCATGCCCATCTTCCTCTACATTATATGTGGGACTCCTGCCACAAAATGGCTTGATGAATGGTGCATAGGTCTGCACCCAGGATCTGAACCGGCAAACTCCAGGCCACTGAAGGAGAACACGCAAACCTAACCACTGTGCAACCAGGCCGGCCCCAAGTTTTCTGTTTTTTTAAAGCAATTTCAATTCTTGCATTTGTTTCACCAGCAGTGGTATCATCATCTTGGACAGTTTCCTCCAGAGTCACAGTATCTAAAATTTGGAGCATTTCTGTTGCTTGTTTGGATAAGTGATGTCAGAATGTCTAGTAAATCTTCCCTAGGAGAACTGTCTAAAAGACGTCTCAATTTAGCAACTGCAGGGACATGTATATTCAACATTTCAATCGATAGTAGTTCATTTTTGTAGAACTCTTCTGATAATTCTCCCAGCTTCTCTTTAGTTTTACAGGTGTTGAAAAATCCCTCAAGTCAGTCCAACAGTTCCACTTTAACAGCAGGATATGACTTCTCTTTTAAATCTGTACCATCTGCAAACAGCACAGGCGTGTGGTCAACAAAAGTGAGTGGGAATTGGGCTGGGTACTGCCCACAATCTGAACCATCAGTGCCGCGGCCCCAATCCTGTGCAGTGGTGGCAGATCCTGAGTATTGCTGGCCAGGTAGGTCATGCTGGGGATGAGACTTAGGATGGGGCTCTGCAGCCCTCGAGCAGGCAGCTCCACACCAGCTGCCAGTTGCAAGTCCAGTCCACACTGGGTGCACATGGGGGAGCTTGGAAGCAGGCAGCCATCTGGGTGAGCAGCAGCAGGAAGTGGATGAAGGAAAATTATGGGAAGATGAAGGGAGAAAATGTATAATAAATAAAGCTTGCCTTGTTATGCAGATAAATCTCTCAGTTAAAAAAATTCTCTAGGGGTTGGCCTGGTGGTTCACTGGTTAAGTGCGCACGTTCCACTTTGGTGGCCTGGGGTTTGCCGGTTCTGATCCCAGGTGCAGACATGGCACTACTTGGCACGCCAGGCTGTGGCAGGTGTCCCACATATAAAGCAGAGGAAGATGGGCGTGGATGCTAGCTCAGGGCCAGTCTTCCTCAGCAAAAAGAGGAGGATTGGCAGCAGTTAGCTCAGGGCTAATCTTCCTAAAAAAAAAAAAAAAATTCTGTAGGGGCTGGCCTGGTGGCACACGGGTTAAATTCACACATTCTGCTTTGATGGCCTGGGGTTCACCAGTTCAGATCCCAGGTGCGGACCTACACAACACTTATTGAGCCATGCTGTGGCAGGCATCCCACGTATAAAGTAGAGGAGGATGGGCACGGATGTTAGCTCAGGGCCAATCTTTTTAAGCAAAAAGAGGAGGGTTGGTGGGGAATGTTAGCTCAGGGCTAATCTTCCTCCAAAAAAAATTCTCTAAGAGTCATTCTCTTTCTGTGCAGATGCTTTTACTAATGGAAATTTCCTTTAGAAACATAAATTTCCTT